>NC_057812.1:1511649-1530736 GCF_018294505.1 Triticum aestivum
ACCGAGAGGATTGAGAGAGATGGTTAAGATCCGAGGGCATGGGCTGGCCTAATCTAACGGCGCGCGGGCGGCTGGCCGAAATTTGGGCTGGCGCACTGGCGTCTACTACTCGCCTTATTAGTAGGTAATAAAAATAGATATAGATTTTCCACATAGATTTTTGTTTTAAAAAGCAAAACAACATAACATAATGTATTCAAATTGTGCATGGGGTATACATCCAAGCAGGGGAACAATGTTTGGTTCTATTTAGGAACCTTGCTTATTTCAAATTTAGTTAGATGCGACAAACAGGCACTGACACACACTCATCCAAACAAAGGTCATCCTTTCTTCACAGAGGGTCACCGGAAAGCCACTTGGCGAACATCACGAGGCACTCCTTGGGCTTGTACTCTGGAGCAGTATGCCCAGCACCCTACATGGTAGGTAGTCTACAGATATTACCTCCAAAGACTAGGACAGTAGAGTTTATATATCCTGATTTAGTTATGTAATGGAAAAGATAAGAATAAGGTTCCGAAGCACTTACCTTCACAGTTGCATACGTTAGGTTAGTGGAGTAACTTCTTGTGAATCTGGACAAGAAATTATTTGAATCAGTGTAAGACTTGGGCAACCCTAACCTGCCAACGTTCATTGGGTGAAGGCATTTTGTTCTTAAATTAATTGGTTCAAGACATGGACTAGGCCTACGTGAAAATAGGATATGCACAGGTAATTAAGCTCCAAATTATTGTTATAACACTTGGAAACATATTTTAAGAAATTTTCTGAACATTGAAATATTGTTTTCTCCATACGTTGGAGGAAAAAAATACATTCGACTGGAATAGACCCCCAGTGAAAGAAGTTTCAGTAGGCACAGGACAACTTACCCTGCAACCTGGCCATCAACATACCATGGTCTCCAGTCATCTGTGATAGGCAGGTTAAGAGATCTTATCCATGCTTGAGTGCCAACGAAGGAAAACTCCTTATCATGGTCGCCACTGCATTCAACATCAATTACATATCAGAATCAGAATTTCAGATGAGATTGCAATTTTAGATTAATTTTCTTCTGTGGGTTGGTTACTTGTATATCAGCGCTGGATATCCTTCTCTACGTAGCCTCGAATGAATCTCTACTGTACTTGTGATATCTCTAGTGTACGGTATGTCGCTAACACATCTTTTCCATTCCGCCTTAGTTCCCTGCAGTGTGAGTGTGTGACAACGTTCAGGCACAACTACACCGGAAAAAAAGATTCAGTACAGTACAGCTCTAGAGTGGTACCTGGCGAATGCCAAGACTCTCCCTTACGCCTTCATCATTTGCCCATACATAAGATAGCTGGTAGGTATCGCTCTGAGACCAAATTAACCAACATTAGTTGTGTGAGCAAGAGTGGATACAGTGTAAAGTTAATGGGAATTGGATGCACTCAACTCTACACTTGAAGGGAAACAGGAGATCATCACCAACCAAGTACTCCACCCTGAGCCCACTTGTTTCATTGCTTGCTGTTGCCTGCTGAATCCCGGGGCTCCATATCAACTCGCATGAGGGCTCCAGGATGTGGGACAAGTTGATATCTTTTGTGCACTATTTGTCCATTGTTAGTAGAAACTAGTAAACACAACTCCTCGTGTTCCAAACATGGTAGCTTCAACGATAGATGTTTTATCTTCTATCTTTACTGATTGACAGGAGAAGATAATATCTCGTGTTCTAGGGGAAACTTACATTGTCAATAGCTTGAATGGACTCGGCACATAACGCATTGGGTGGATCACTGTAGTTTCCTCCACAACTCTCCTTGGCAAACTGTGGATAAAATTTCTTTGCATTCTGAGTACACGACACAACTCATGAAAACTTCAATTGTATATACGGTCATCTGCTTAGTACTGTAATACCATAGTAATTCTACTGCTACTACTGTTAGTACTTATGTGGGAGGATGGATCACCTCATAAAGTTCATCCGACAGCATTCCCATGCCATGAAAAAATTGGATTGTACCAGCTCTGTCAAACCTGTCGTCAGTCACTGGATTCCCAGCAAAGTACCCCTGTAATATTCTTGTTAAGCGATGCAAAGATGAATTTGATGAACAGTAGGCCTAAGCGTGTGGTAGGCCGGTTTCAGGCAAGGCTAACATTTTGCCCTAGTTGCATTTGGGCTGATTCAGGGTAGACAAACTAGAGTAGGTGGGTTTGACCTATTTGTGCATGTTCGAGCTATGATACATGTAATCTTTTTTGGCCTTTAGTCTCAATCTCAATTGCTAACTAGGCTTAAATGTTCAACCTATCCCATACCTTAGATCCAGATAATACAAAATATTCATCGGAAGGACACTACTATCAAAACTTGCTAAATACACCGAGTTCATAGTGCAATATATATTTTTTACATTACACAGGTCCTCTAACTGCGGTTGTGTTGAAATTTTTCGCGATTCCAGAGTCTTGTCTATTTACCTATTTTTAACAATAAAAGACCTTTGTCCTGGATTTATTTCTGGATTTCTGGCGACATGCTTTCAGTGGGAGGAGACGTTCCCGTCGACTACGAGGCATCTACGGTGACTTCGTAAAATCTCAAGATGATATGCCGGCTCAGTCTTTCGGAGGTGCTCATAAGGGCAGGGTGTGCATGTGTGCATTCATAGGGGTGAGTGTATGCGCATTCATAAGACCTTTGGAATTATTTTCTTCCACTGTTCGTATTTTTCCTGTCACGTACGGAACCTCTTATAGATGGTGCTTGCAGCCGCTGGCAGATCCTATAACATAAGGCAAGGAGATGTGAGATTCATATGAAGGAACCCCCGCCTAACCTACCCCCACTCCCGTGCGTCGCCGCAGCTTGGCGGCGGCGGCCTTCTGCTCACGCGCCAGCGACTAGCTCAAGATCGATGCGGTGGATCCAATCTCGATCTCGACAGTGATGGCGGCGGACAACGACGGCTGGGGTGTGGCGGCGGGGCTATAGCCGCAGCGGCAGGTGGCGGCGGCGGCCATGCTGCAGCCGCTCAACCTCCGGTTCAGCTTCTGATCACGATGGTGCTCCTGGTCTTGTTCTACATCACGCGGGCGCACGGGGCGGCGACCCTAGGCTTGGCAGTGGTGGTCATCTCCTCCGTCGGAGGTGGTAGGACTGAGGCTAGGTGGTCAGATCTCAAGATCCGTCATCTAGTCCCAGCTCGAGTTGGGGAGACATAGTTGTGGGTGAAAACGAGCCAACGGCAGGTGATGACGGTGCTCTGTGCCGTTACCTTGATGAAGCATCATTGTATAACTACTATCGACCCACTCGTGCTACTCCGGAGGAAAGCCTAGGATCTAGTCTTCCAGATCGGACGATGACAACACTGCAGTGTCGTTTCTCTCTTGGAAGCATCGTTTGTGGAGCAGTGCTGGAAGACAAAGGCAGGAGGTGGAGCGGCTTTGTCTTGCATGGAGCTTTGGTACGTGGTGGCATGGTGCTGTCGTGTATCAGCGGCGACCGGAACGTGCTCAATAGTTTGCATGCAGGGAGATGGTGCCGTTGGACGTCGTCTTGGCATCGACGGATGTCCGGACTGGCAAGGATGATGCGGCTCTTTTTGCTAAAGATGGGTCAACGGTTCGATGATGATAACAGCTTCTAAAATGTGTGCATGTGGTGTACGCTTTAGGTTTGTTGCACCAGTTGTAGGTTCCGATATGTTATGTGGATGGATCGGCAACGACACTGGATTTAGATGTGGGAAATGAGAGCACTCAACATTATCGAGTTTGTTGGTGTGAGTGGTGGTTTCGGCTGGCTTCATGATGTTCTTGACAGACCTTTACTGAATAATTAATAAAGATGACTACATGCATCCATTGATCCAGAGGCTGGGGATTTTAACCTCCTTTTCCAAAAAAAATAAGGTAAGGAAATGTGGCCACACAGAACTAGTCAAAAATCAGCTAGGACTCATGCTCCAGTTCAGTCACCGAGTGGGCCTAGAAAGTTTAGATAGACTATTCGAAAAGGGATTAATTCTTTAGGCGTCCGCAAGCAAAGACTGTGTTCCTCTACAAACAAAAGGAATAAAATGTAAATCAAACTGCTTCATGATTCTAGGGTCACAAGGAGAAACAAGTTTTTTTTAAACTATGGTTCAATGATACTCAGATGTATATTGTATAAAACAAGAGTACACAAAAAAGAAGTGATGCATGGGCTAGTCCATGTTATTATGTAGATTCATAAGGAAAGCTTATACATTTTACTTAATATAAATGGACTTCAATAAACCTTGAGGTTAAGAAGTGATTCTTCCCCAGATTCCTTGTCTGAAATTTGTAAACATGTATGTGCATGTGTTAGTGAACAGGTGATACACATGTACAAGAAGTAATCATCAATGAGTTTGTCGTGAACAAGTAAAGTAAATCGACCGAAAAATATTAAAAGAAAGTGGAAGTGATACGGCACTCGAACAATAGAATATGAGGGGCAACATCAATAGATATATAAGAAAATAGTGAGATGTATTGTGTACGGCAAAATCAGTTTATTATTGGTACAATTTGGTCCAACAAAAGACTCAAAGCCCACTAAGAAGAAGTAAAACCTGAAATATCCATCCGCAAAAAACCCTGAAATATTGATTAGTAGTGTCATGCTACAAATGTCTTTCCATTGTGCAACTCATTTCTACAATATTTATGTATGTACCAAATAGCTGGTTTGGATTTAGTTACTACATATCATTTTGTATAAAGCGAAGTCTTAGACTTAACTCAAGTAAGCGAAGTCTTGTATGACTAGATTTATTACTCAACTATTGTACTATTAGGTTTAAATTTTATGTGTTCACTTTTTAAGATTGAATGGGGAACTGTACTCCAGAGCAGCAGTCCATCATCTCAAGATAAGTATAAAGAGTCTTACTTGATATGTGGATTTCCAGGGCAAGAGTGGGTACGATCATACCACAATATGATTCACCACCAATATAAAGTGGGTTTGAGAGGAACTGGGGGTGCTCATGCAACCACTGCATATAGAAGGATAAATTAGAATATATGTGAAAGCATATATAGAGATTGAATATTGATCTCTTTTTCTCATAGCATATAATTAAAATTCAACTCTAATTAGTTTTGGTTAGATCATAGGGCGCGGCCCAGATGAATGAAGTATTACACTAATCTCAGGTTCTCTTTCTTTTGACTGAGAAAAATGATAATCAATCCTGCCACACAATTAATTAATAACTTATTTGCAAGGCAAAAATTTAATAAAAAAAGGAATTTGACATTAAAAATTTGGTTCCCACGTTACAAAGAAGCTCAATTGGGCATAACAGGGGAAGGAAATATGCAGCTGAATGAATTTGTTGGGCTCATACGATGACTGTAAATTTGAAGAACGTTAACTCCCGTGACTAAGTTATCCTCTGATAGATCAATGCTTGAAGTTAGCATATTTTATCCATGCTTGTGGCAATGAGACTCCCGTGTTGCTCCCGTGACGGCCCAGGAAGAAACCCTAGTCACAGCCGCCACCTCCCCCTCCCCTCCTGCCATCTCCCCCTCCCTCATCCTTCTCCGCTCTCTCTCTCTCTCTGTGTGTGTGTGTGTGTGTGTGCGCGCGCGCTTAATTTTGTAGCTGTTGTGTTATATCCGGTACTGCTTTCTCCAAAAACTGAAAATATGTTCATACTGGCCTTTGCCGGCTTAAGTTGCCTCCAAGTTTTTCCCATAAAGGTACATATCTAATACGGTAATAGCTCCCGAGAATCATTAAACATCTCATCTGTTGATCATTAGGGCTCAAAATAGTTGAAGATATTCGGCCCATTAAGCATAGGTTTTTTCAAAGAACCATCAAGTATAATTTGGAGTGTGATGTGTGAACATATTAGTTTTCTGGTTGAAATTTACAAACATGTTAGAATCTAAAGAGAACTTATGAGTTACAAGTGTAGTTAGGTGTGATGTCTAACAAAGTTACAAGTGTAGTTAGGTATATGATGCCTAACAAAGTTACAAGTGTAGTTAGGTATGATGCCAAACAAAGAAAAAGCTCAAGTAGCTTTTTCACAAACCATAATGTACCGTGTGAAAAGCAGAAGGGTCATAACCTTTTTGAGGAAAACGACTAGCATTTTAACCGCCTTGCTATCACTAGATTTAAACCCTTCTTCCGACGTGGCGTATGAGAACCCAGAGCCAATAGGACTATCAATAAAGATTATATTGCTGACCTGCAAAATCATGTAACACGTCAGCCAAAGATGAGTTTTCTTACAGGATGCGAATATTTTGGCACATTCTTCGCGAGAATGAATTTTTAGGACCCGGGTGTCTGGACTCACTTCTATCACCACCGTCCGTGCATAACAAGTCTAGGAGCATTACCAGGCCTACATGAACAGTGACAGTGAAAACAATCTCTCTCCTCCCAACATTCACCCTTGCTCTCTTCCTCGGAAAACAATTCTCTTCTGGCATTTATCTCGGTCACACACGTCTCACAAAAAGAAAGCACTCCTTATCTTTCTCCCGAACTCCTGTCGCTCTCTCATGGAAAAAAGTTATTTTCTCTCTCTTCTCTCTCACAGCTTCTCTCTCCTCTCTCTCATTCCATTCCTCTCTCTCACACGGGCTGACAGAAAGAAAGACTCTCTCTCTCCTCACCTTCTCTCTCTCACCATTCAAAAGAAGAACAGAGAAAAATGTAGAATAGAGGAGATTGACATAACGGGATGAGTGAAAGAGTTGACGAAACAAGTCGCCTTTGCCATAGTAGCTTGTGGAGACAAGCTGGTCGGGAACAGTGGCCATGAACCTAGTGTACTAATGTCTGACTTATGCTGTGAATGAGCTGGTGATCTCAGCGGGAATCTGTTGGGGTTTAACCATTGCTAGCCCTAGCTCTCTCACACGTTTCGCTCTCTCTCTCTCTGGCTCAAACCGAGGAAGGAGAAGAAGGAAGAAGAATATAGCACGGTGGACACTGGTGTTTCCCGCGCTCGAACGTCCGCCGCACCAACGGCAAATTTTCTTCCCAGAGCTCGAACTCTGTCTCCACAACAATTACAACGATCATCACGGGGCTTTTATACATGGGCCGGCACTGGGGCATTGATCTTCCCGCTCTGCCCACGCCCACCACGCGCACGTACACACACGGGTCGCGGCGAGTCCACAACTATCTCGACGCTCAACCCGGGATCCACTAACTGCCTAGACCTACTTCCACGCGATGAGTGCACGCACACACGCACACCTCACCATGGGCTCGACACGGCTGTTAGAGATAATCTTGACATGGAAGATTCGAGCGTGTGGCCGGGCGCGTGGTGCTACCGAGCAGTGGCGAAGCTGCCGGACCGTAGGCTGGTTGTTAGCTGCATGTGTGTGTGCTAGCCGAGTTGTGCGTTAGTGGACTTAATTAGTGCGTGCATGTAGTTAGCTGGTTAGTGGCCGGGTCATGTGCAAGTAGCCGGTGTGGTCCATGCGTGCGTGAGTTAGTGGTGTGTGTGATCACTGGACTGTGTGCGTGGGTGTGCTATATAAAGTTTACCGAAAATCCTAGACTTACGGACAATAAGTCACGGCGGAAGCTTACGGGATTATGTGTCCCCCTCCTAATCTCCCACCACCTCCTGATTTTAAGTGTGGGGCCATCTGCTTTCCAGTCAACGGTTCCCATGTCAGCCTGTAGGTTCTTGTCCGCGAGTTTGAGTCCGTAACTGTAGCAAAGCTCTAAAGTTTACCCAGCTGTGATGCCAGAAGTGAGGTGCTTGAGGAGAGATGTAGTCTCCAGGTGCGTGTGTGCGCGGAGAGATGAGGTGGATGCAGTCTCTATCGGGATGGACTCGCGTAGGAAGAAGTTGTCTGGCGTCATGGTGGCGTTGATGGCAGAGAGGCCTGGCAAGGTTGGTGCATCAATTCTTCTCTGAGAATTGACCGATGGAAGATGAAGGTGACTGCCCTTGCAGCATGCGGTGCTCACTGAGAGTGTGCCAGACCGGTGTGGGACCCAATCCAGGTAGTGGCTTGGATGGGACACCCGGCTATAGATGTTAGTTTGGTGCAATGTCTGTTTGGTATTTGGCCCGGACATTCGGCACACCTTTATTAAAAGGATAGGAGTAGTAACAGCGTTGCCAAGATGGTGACTTCAGACTTATTGATGTATCACTTTGTATGATCTTTGTGAATAATTAATAATATGGTTGCATGCATCGTCCAGATACAGAGGCCGGGGTACATCCTCCTTTTCTAAAAAAAAGTCTCTGTCAGGACCGTGGTATGCGCCTGGCCGGCAGGAGAACTCCTCTGAGTAGTACTATGTGTGTACTTCCATGTATGTGTTCGAGGCGTTCATGCACCGCGGCATTCGCCGCAGGGAAAATTATGGTGTCTCCTTCGTCTGACTCTGTCCGGTGTTTGTGTCGCCACGAGGACGCTCGGGGTTCGTCGCCGAGAAGGGTTAGTCTGCCCCAACAATGGCCACGGACCGACACCCGACATGCCCAGCGCGTGCGCACACACGCACTGGACATGCTCGTCGTGGCTTATTCCTAATAGTCACTCCCCAAGCCATGACTATAGGAGGGCCAGGACCTCGACGTCGATGTCGGCGAGGAGGGCCTTCTCCACCTCATCCGCCTTCTTCAGCTTCGTGTAGTCCCACCGGAAGTGTCCGTGTTGGCCGCAGTTGTAGCACCAGCTGCGCTACTTTCCTCCGCCGCCCGACGTTGTGCTGCTGATGTCGTCGTCGTTGTGGTCAAAGCCGCCGCCATGCTGACGGTTCCGTGCCACCCACTGAGCCGCCATGATCATCAGCTACTCATCAACCCCGCTCGCCGCCAGCCTGTGCGCCCCGACACATCCTCTTCTCGAACGCCTTCAGGCGGCTCAAAGCCTCCTCGAACGACATCTTCTCCACCTCGCATAATTGTTCCATCCCAGCGACGACGGAGTACAAGAAGTCGGGGACCAACTCCAGCAACTTCTTCACCATCGTCAGGTCATCCAGAGTCGACCCTAGCACTGTGTAGTGTGCCGCCATGTAGCCAATCTTCCCGACAAACACGTCCAGAGTCTCCCCATCCGTCATGTGCAGCCACTCAAACTTGCCGCGAAAGGTGGACATCCACGCCGCCCTAACCCGCTCGGCTTTGACAAAGCGAGTCTTGAGGCTGGTCCACACCTGCGCCACCGTCTTCTTCATCGAGACCTGCATCAGGATATCCTCAGAGAACGCGCCGAACAGCATCGCACTAGCCGCCTTGTTCTTCTTGTCGTCGACCGCCACTTCGCTGGCTGGCGACACTGCCAACGACAGACTCTGGGCATCGAGAATAGCCTCTGCGTTGATTGCCCACACCGTGTAATTGTTTGGCGTGAGCATCGGCATCGAGAAGGACATTGTGCCCCCACCGCTACCATGCGGGACAATCGCCATAACCACCGGCAGAATCCTCCAGAAGCTCTGATGCCAATTCTTGGGGTTTAACCCTTGCTATCCCTAGCTCTTTCACATGTGTCGCTCTCTCTCTGCCTCAAACCAAGAAAGGAGAAGAAGGAAGAAGAAAAGGGCATAGTGGACATAGGTGTTTCCGGCGCTCGAAGGCCTTCCGCACGAACAACAAATTTTCTTCCTAGAGCCCGAACTCTGTCACCACAGCAATTACAATGATCATCACGGGGCATTTATATCAATCTGGGCCGGCGTTGGGGCATGATCCCCACGCCTCCTACCCAGCCAGGCGCCCGATCCGCCCGCTCTGGCCGCACCCACCACGTGCATGCACAAGCACGGGTCGCGGCGAGCCCGCAACGATCTCCACGGTCACCCCGGAGTCCACTAGCTACCTAGACGTACTTACACACGATGAGTGCATGCACACACGCATACCCTGCCACGGGCTCGCCACGGCCACGGACCGGCACCCGGTCCAGCGCGCGCACACACGCACTGCACATGCCCTAACAGTACCGACAATCTAATAAGGGGGTGCCGGGAGTCCCTGGAGCTACCAGACCTTTTTGTATTCTTCATTTCTTTTACAAATATTATGATTCAAGGGAAAGATTGGCTCAACACCTTGGTCCATGTCTCCGGTCGGTACAGCAAAGTAGGGAGTCCACCTCTGTACCCTTGGACGTCAAACCGGAAGGGCCCTGTACGTACATGTATGGACAATTAATTGGTTATCAACGAGTTGTCTTGCAAATTGCACGCTTCAACATCTTATCATTAATATTTCACAACAAACTATAAAACATGTGTTTCTTTTTTTGAAATGTCAGGAAAGCTAGGCATATACTACTCCTTTGTAACTTAATATATGACAGTTTTCCTCAGTGTCATAGTGTGAAATAGCGTCTTATATTAAGTTACAGAGGAGGTATTAAATAGTCGAGCTTGATTAAATATCATTGTGATATCCCTTGTTCTTTCAACTGGTATAATAATCAAACCTGATGATTTTATTAGTACTACCTTCGTTTTGGTGTATAAGTCATTCATGTCGTTCTAGGTCGACAATTTAACTATCTAAATATGTATTATATGTGACAAAAAATATATATTTAGAAACTACATCCGTGTAAAAATCTAGTGATATACTTTTCATAACATATAACACATATTTTATTCCTCAAATCAATGACCTAGAACTACGCGAATGATTTATCCACCGAGACGGAGGGAGTAGCTCTTTTACCATGCGTGGAAGTGTTGCATATGTGAGAATTGCGAGACCTGTCAGAAGGTAGCTGGACTTTTTTCTTATGGAATAGTAGCTGGTGAATTACCCATCTCGTAGAGAATGCCCGAGAGGCTGGAGCAGCCGGGTCCACCCTGCATCCACAGCACCAGCGGGTCTCTGGTGGGGTCCTTCTCCGACTCGACGAAGTAGTAGAAAAGGTGCACGCCATTGCTTTCGTCCACCTCCACATACCTGCAGGCACCGCTTGTTAGATTTAGATTTACATAAAATGAACACCGGCCTCACTTGAAGAAAACCCGACAAAGAGCATACGTGTTGCAAGCATATATATACGTGGTTGCCCAAGGGAAAAAAGATGGATCATGCGGTACCCGGTTTCCAGGGAGAATGGGAGGGGCCCGTCGAAGCCAGGCAGGTGCGTGATGGCAACCGGCGACGAGTCCACCGGAGAGAGAAGAAGGCAGCAGAGCCACAGGAGTAGGAGCGACCACCAGAATCTGGCCATGGTTGCGATGGTGCTCATGTCGAAGCTTCTTGCCATGGTTGCGATGCTGCTCCAGGTACCAGGGGCTTGGGGCTGCGGCCTGCAGCGTCCCTGGGAGGCGAGGCGAGAAAGAGAGAGCTAGCCCGGCCCAGGCGCTGCGCACCAAGGTGAGGAAGAGAGATGAGTGTATAAGGAGAAATATGGGAGGCCGGGTCAATCAAGCAACAGGGGCCAAGTAAAACTGTCGGTGATGAGAAAGACAAGTTAATGAGCGCAATGCGGACAACGCTACACCTATGTAAATCTACGTGCCTTATCAACAGGCTTAGGTGGAAACGTTTGATTGGAAAAGAAAAAGAAGATGGCCCCATGCATTGAAAATCAGGGGGACTGATTGGTTTTGGATGGACGGTTTACGTAGCTTTTCGTATACAGTTCATAGGTGTAGCATTTTTGGCGCAATGCACTCTACCATTTGGTGTCACGAATCGTTTTCCCTCCCATTTCTTGAACGTGGGTCTATACTCTTTAGTGTAACCGTTGGCAGCTGGAGCAATGCATGGTTGGCGTGGGCCAGAAATGAAACCAGGAATTTGTTTATACATGGCCGCTGCCGACTTCGCCACCCACCGGCGACCGACACCAGCAGCCAAAATCTTAGGGTATCTCCAGCCGCGCCCTTAACAGGCCCTCCCAGTCGATTTTGCCACGCCGACGCTAAAAAACCGGCCCAGTCGCGTTCCCAGAAGCCCGTTTTTCGCCGGCTCAGGCCAAAACTGGTGCCGTCGGACCCAGGCCGAACCCGGCGCCCTGGGGGGCGCTTGGGGAGCCGGCACAAGCGAAAAAGGCGCGTGGGCCCGCCCTGGCAGCGACCCGAGGGCCTTTTCCCGCCATTTCTTGACGCTTTTCCCTCGCATCTATTCCGCTCGCTCGCCTTCCTCCCGCCATGCCCTCCCTTTCTCCCGCCAAACCCCCTCCAGCTCGCCTTCCAGTCGGCGCCATGCCACCGAAGAAGTATGCCATGCCGCGCACGGCGGCAACCACGACTGGTACCTTGGCCCAGCCGAAGCAGAGGAAGCCGAGGGCGCCGCCATCGAAGACACCGGGCATGTCGAGCGCCGAGTGGAGGGTGGAAGTTCAGCGACGCGACGCAGTCACCACCGACCGGCGGAACAAGGCCATTGCCAAGAAGGCCCGCGACAACGCGGCGCGTGCGGCGGCGTCTTCCTCATCGATCGACCACGCGGGGATGATGAATCCACCCGTCGTCAGCCATGCCCAGTACGCGCCCTGGGGACAGCAAGGCGTCGGATCTTCATGGGGATCGTCGTCGCCCGGCTACGCCGACGGCGATGCGCACGGGGGGTTCAACCCAAACGTGACCTTCCCCATGGCCACCCCGCGACGCGCACACCCTCGCCTGCCTTCATCGGTCGTGCAGTACCCTCCATACAACTACTCGCCGCCCGCCGCCTACGCGTCCACACTGACGCCCCATCTCCGCTGTGGACCGCTGCCCTTCTCGCACCTCGGCGACACCGACGACACAGGAGCCGACATGGACGACATCATCGTGGCAGGATCGACTGCGGCCGCCGCGTCTCCCGGGTTCGCCACCTAGGACGAGGTAGTGGATCTCAGCGGCGACATGGAGGCCGAGCTTGGCTACGTCTACAGCGAGGACGCGCACGAAGCGCATGAACTCGAGGAGGAGGAGGAGGAGGAGCCGGCTGCTGTTCCGATGAAGGGGCGCCAGAAGAAGAAGAAGCGGGCGGCTAGGTCAGGCGAACCGCGCATCAAGTGGACGTCCAAGGAGGAGCAATGCCTCGCCGAAGCATGGAAAGTCGTCTGCCTCGACCCGACCACCGGCGCGAACCAGAGCTTGGAGACGTACTGGGACCGCATCAAGGCCGAGTTCGACGAGCGGAAGCTCGTCGACCCGTACTTCAAAGGCGTCTACATGCAGCGCGGCTCCAAGGCGATGGCGAACCATTGGGGGCGTATCCAGTTGGCGTGCAACAAATGGCATGGAATCGTCGAGGAGGTCGCGGCTCGCCCGGAGAGCGGCGCCAGCGTTGAGGATCAGGTACGCACGCCGTTCACTCTCATCTCTTCGTCGTCTACGCCCGCCGCCCGCCAACTATTTGTTCGTCCGCGCAGCTGCTGCGTATGTTCACCATGTATCGGCGCAACAACCAAGACGCCGACTTCAAGCACCTCCACGTCTACAAGCGCATTGACAAGTGCGAGAAGTGGGCAGAAGTCTGACGTGCCCTCGACAAGGCCAAGGAGACATACAAGCTGGACGCGACGACTCCGGGCGCGTCAGAGGGGCGGCCAGACGGCCACAAATTGACAAAGAAGGGGAAAAATGCCGACGCGGTAACCGCGCGAGTGCAGGAGTCCATCGAGCATTGCCTCGCCGACGCCCAGGCCCGGGCCATCCTACGTGAAGAGAAGACCGAGGCGCGGTGTTCGTCGCTGATGAAGAACAGCGCCATCAAGCTCGACCTGCTCCGGACGAGCGTCTCCGCGAAGAAGAGGAACACCGATATGGCTTTTCTGATGGGCGGGGCGGACATGCTCCAGAGCAACGACGAGCAGCTCAGGGTGTGGTACATGCGGAGCACGGCCTCATCCTGAACCAGATGCAGACGGCAACGCCGACGACGCAAGCTCACGCGCCCACGACCACACGGACGCCAAGCCCGAACGACGCCTCTACATCGCCACCCAGCAGTGCCGAAGCCGCGCCGACACAGCCCAGCACCGAAGCAGCTCTGACACCGCTGAGCCCGCGCACGCCGACTCCGCCAACGCCTGGAGCCAACCCCGCCGAGTGAATCATTGCGCACGCGAACTTGCGGCATGCGGCACTCTATTTTTTGTAATGCCAGACTATGTCCGATCGCCATATTTGTGGCGTCTTTTGAGAGCGGGAATGACCAAGTTTAAATTTCCCGCATCCTGGGGCCGGCGCTTGGGGGCGTGACTGGGAGCTAGGTCGCCCCCAGGGGCCGAACTAGCGCTGGTACGCCCCCAGGCCGCTCTATTTAGGCGCCCTGGGGGGCCGAACGGCTGGAGATGCCCTTAGGGGTCAGTACTACCACACTTCAAAGACTAATAGGTAAATACATACTATCTCTCACACTTTATTTTCATTTACTTCGTAGGGGCAAGACATTAGAATTATGGACAATTGATGTGATCATAACTCAATCTCGTAAACATAGAAAAGGCTCCCAAGCAATTGGGTTTTGCTCCTCCTCCCGTCGGCACTGCCACCGGTCCACCCTTCCTTTGATGGCTTTCGGCCATGAAGGTGTGGAGGATCTCTGCCCGCCGTCGGCGAAATGGACCCCGCTCCCATTCCTGCTAGATCCATCATCTTGGTTGGGACTGTGTGTGGCAGCGACGATGTCCATCTATAGGAATAATGTCTCCCATGTTCGATCCTTGTCCCGATGGTCCGTCTAGCGTCATCAGAGAGCATGTCAAGGTGTGTCTCCGTTAGATCTCGCGGGATTCGATCGGTGCTAGACTTCACTGGATCTGTTGAATCCAGTTTTCTTTCGTCTTTGTTCATGTGTTTACAGGTTTGATCCTTTCAATCTATTAGTCTATTCATTGGCGATTGTTAGATTGTATAGTTTCCGTATATGTGTATGTATGATGTAACATTGTACCCCTTCATTATATATACTAGATGATATCCCGCACGTTGCTGCGGGGTCTCTTTGTTGGCATTAAAATAACTTAATTTTTTTATATAACTGCATATCAGCATTATAAATTCCAAGGTGAACAATGTGACAAAAGAGAACAGTTTCTCCACGGGTAGTAGACTGGGTCTTGTCGATGTACGGCCAAAGTATAGATATCAATGTCTAATCATTGTATGACCAATGCTTCAGTGTGAATAGGATTTCTGTGAATTGCACTATAGTGCATCAAAGTGTGGAACACTGCCTTGATACTAAGAAAGGCTTATTCTATTTTTTCCCTTTGTATTATGGGAGTAGATCTTCAATTCCCATTGATTAAGAATAACAACCTGTTTGGCATCACTACTTCTCACAGTATAAATTCAAGCAAAAGTGGAATGTGTCTGAATCGATTAGCAAAACATGGACCAATAAGTAGCGACCTAATAAATAGAAGACTGGGATTAAACGTGCTCACAAACATAACCTCTATGGAGACGAAAAGATTAATAAGGTGAGTGACTTATACAATTCTGAAGATATTTGACAAAAGCAAACAGGAAATCACATCTATTGGATGCCTCCGGTGTCTTGTAGTTTCGAATTCTTGCAAAAATAAATAAATCAATTGAAATTGTAGACAATTAGGTGTACAGGGAAAACTGGCCACTTCTTCCGGTGGCTAGGAGTGATGTATACACATCCCTAGCCTTGATAGCTCCTCCTCACAATTTAGAGAGATGAATGAACCTGAAGCTGAAATGATGGACCTGTAGAGCAGTTTCAGCAGTGTTTTAATAGTGGTGGAGAACTGTTTTCGAGCAAGGTAGGAGGGAGACGAAGGGGAAAGATATGTAACCTGTTAAGTATATCTGAACGCCCTTTTCACTGTACTGCATGACACCGTAAGCACCTGGTTCTCAAATTCTCAATTGAACCTGAACATGCAGAGGTTTAGAACATTAGGAACCTGAACATGGCACACCTAAGGAAAACAGAGAAGAACTGTCATGCAGCACGCCACCATCTAGGATCCCATCTTTATGAGTGATTGTAAGCACCAAAAATCATAGACATCACAAATGACAACACCAAATGAAGGCAATCGCGTTAAGGGGAAGAGATGCTAACCGTCTTCTTGAAGCTGGGCTTGCGGGCATTGATATCCACGGAAAGGAGGCAGGGGAGGCCGGCGAGCTTCTCCTCTGCGGCAGGGAGGGTCTCATCCGGTGCGTGCGTCCCAGGCCGTCGGCGCGAGGAGAAATCGCAGGGGAGGCATGGCGTGCACAGAAAATAAATCGGCTGCGAGGTGATGGCTTGCCGGCCATGGCGGCGACAAGGAGTGGCCGGCAAGGAGGCGTGGGGATACTGGCGACCTGCTCCTTCCCGAGGCCACCTTGATGGATCCCGCACAAACCGGGGCCGCAAGTCGCGTCCGCCGCGTCTGGTGCGTCCGATGCCGCCGCCGCGAGGAGGACCCGGAGCGGAGGAACAACCGGAGGGACGGGTCTGAACATCGGCGTGGGGAGGCCGGCAGTAGAAGGAGGACCCGAAGTTGGTGGAAAAGATTGGGAAAGGTTGTTTAGGGTTTCGCGGACGCCGTCTTGACCACGCAGTCGCCACATCCACAAGGGCAACGTATTTGTAGCCCCGGTGAGGATGGAAGCGCAAGAGTGAGGAAAGTGGAGGGCAGGGGAAGCAGAGAATGAGAAGCGACCAGTGAGGAGAAGCGGAGAAGGCCAACCTCCTCGGTTTGTGGCTCATTGAATCGGATAGGTAATGCATGGCTTGAATTTGGGGGGAAGAAAAGGTCGGTTCACACCCGAGGAGGTGGGCTTGCGCCTTGCGGTGGGAATGCATGGTTGTGACGTGGCTACTTTGCTGATGTGTACATGCTGCATGTCAAGATAAATCACTTAGTGGGGATGAACTTCTTAAGTATATAGGATGTGATAGGCCACCCTTAGAGGGTTGTGCCGGTTCCCCCAAACCTATTGTATTACATGGTATCATGCTAGGTTACGATCGTTTCCGCTAAAACCCTAATACCCGCACCGCTGCCGCCGCCGTCTTCACTGTCGCCGCTCCCGATCGCGCCGCCGCCATGTCGAGCGCCGCCACGTCTGGTTCCACCACCGCGGGGTTCCTGCCGGCCTCCCTCGCGGCGCTGTTGTCCCTCTCGCTGGACACCGCCGCTGTGCCGGCCCCGCTCGGGACCCCGGAGCGTAGGCTCCTTCTTCTCGACTCCGCTGGCGCCCTCGTCGTTCGGGCGCGAGCTCGCGGTGCACACCGCGGCTGCGTCATCCGCCTCCTCTTTTGTGGGTGCTATCCCGCCGCTACCGCCGGTGGTGCCCGAGTCCACCTTGATGGCGGGGTTGTCGGCGTTGGGCCCGGCTGCGGTGCCATCTGCCCCGGCGCCCTTTATTCCTTCGGCCGCGTCCCCGGTCACGCTGACGGCCTCTATGGTGCCATCATCCCAGGGCGTCTCCTCGACGGGATCGTCGCCGCCGCCGCCGTTTCACTTCGGCCATCTTATCACCATCAAGTTGTCATCCGACAACTACATCTTCTGGCGGGCGCAGGTTCGTCCGCTCCTTGGGAGCCATTACCTGCTTGGCTACGTCGACGGCTCTCTCCCTTGCCCCTGCGCTGGTGGACAGCGTGCACGGTCCGGTCTACAATCCGGCTCACCGTGTTTGGACGAGGCAGGACCAGGCGAACCTCCCCTCCATCCAGGGGTCGCTCTCTCGGCTGTCGCCGGCTTGTAGTCTTCGCCAAGATGTCTCATGAGGCCTGGACCATCCTTGAGCGCTTATTTGCGGCGCAGTCTCAGGCCCGTGTCTCTGCGCTCCGTCGTCATCTTGGCGAGTGCGAGAAGCTTGACTCTATGGCCACGGAGTTCTACAACAAGGTCAAGGGCCTTGCTGACACGTTGGCCTCCATTGGACAGCCGCTCACCGACTCCGAGTTCAACTCCTTCATCGTCAACGGGCTCGACGAGGAGTATGATGCTTTGGTTGAGATTATCAACGAGCAGGGCAACTCGACTCCCATGATGGCACATGAGGTCTACTCCCGTCTTCTCCTCACCGAGCAGTGCGTCGAGGCGCGCCGCTCCAAGGCCAGTCACGGCTCCCTCTCCGCGAACGCCGCCACTAAGGGTGGCTGCAGCTCGTCCAAGGGGCCGCCCCCGGCTTCGTCATCGTCAGCTCCCCCCGCGTCTGCAACCTTACCAGGGGACGGTGGTCGACGCATGTGTCAGTTGTGTGGCATTGCGGGGCACTGGTCCTCCAAGTGTCACGAACGCTTTCAGCGGAGCTTCCTTGTTCTTGGCAATGACGGCAAGGATACACGCAACTTTGCCCGCCAGGTTGCCATGGCGGATCGTCCGGCGCCGCAGAAGCAACAAGGACACACTCAGTCCTACTCCATTGATCCCCACTGGTACATGGACTCTGGGGCGACGGAGCACCTGACAAGCGAGATGGGGAAGCTTCACACTAGTGAACCCTATCACGGCTCCGACAAGATCCACACCGCCAATGGAGCAGGTATGCACATCTCTCATATTGGTCAAGCATCTCTTCTCACTAGACATGCCAATAAGAGTCTTCAGCTTCGCAATGTTCTTAGAGTTCCATCTGTGACACGTAATCTTCTTTCAGTTCCTTAACTCACACGTGATAATAATGTGATTTGTGAATTTCATCCTTTTGATCTTTTTATTAAGGATCGGGGCACGAGGGACATTCTTCTTAGTGGACGGCTGTGCCAGGGCCTCTATCGTCTGGAGCATCCTGGCGTCGCCCGCGTTTTCAGTGGAGTTCGGGTCTCTCCGTCACAATGGCATGCTCGTCTTGGTCACCCGGCCACACCTATTGTCCTTCATGTTTTGCGTCGTCATGAGCTTTCTAGCTTGTCTAGTAATAAAGATGTAGCAGTGTGTGATGCTTGTCAGTAGGGGAAGAGTCATCAACTTCCTTTTTCGGAGTCCAGCCGTGAGGTGAAACATCCTTTAGAACTTGTGTTTTCAGATGTATGGGGTCCTTCTCAGACTTCTGTCAGTGGTCACAATTATTATATCAGTTACGTTGATGCTTATAGTCCCTTTACCTGGCTTTATCTTATTAAACGTAAATCTGATGTGTTTGACATTTTTTTTAGTTTCAAAAACATGTTGAACG
>NC_057812.1:1531063-1560689 GCF_018294505.1 Triticum aestivum
CCGTTTGGCATGTCCACATACACATCAGCAGAATGGTTCAGTAGAACGTAAGCATCGTCACTTGTTGAAGCTAGTCTTACTCTTTTGGCCCATGCATCTATTCCGTTTCGGTTTTGGGGTGATGCTTTCGTCACTGCATGCTTTCTCATAAACCGTACTCCCACTCGTGTTTTGAACATGAAGACTCCCTTTGAGGTTCTCCTTAATGAACAACTTGATTATACCCTTTTCAAGGTTTTTGGGTGCGCTTGCTGGCCGCATCTTCGTCCACATAACAAGCGCAAGCTTGAGTTTCATTCCAAGAAGTGTGTCTTCCTTGGCTATAGCTCTCTTCATAAAGGTTACAAATGTCTTCATGTTCCCACACATCGTGTCTATATATCTCGGGACGTCGTGTTTGATGAGCATGTTTTTCCCTTTTCCAAACTTCTTGTGTCCACTGCTGAACCATCATCTATGCATTCATCCTCTGTTGCCTCTGACCAATTTGATGATGTTGCATATTCTCCTATATTGTTGCCTAATCATGGTGCAGGCATTGGACGTGGGGCTCGTTTGGAAATTTTGGAGGCGCCATCGCCTCCCTCGTCGGTCTCACCAGCGGCTCACGACGGTCAGGGTGCGCCTCTGCATGGCCTCGGTCCTCGTGCCCATGCACGTTCGACCGATCACCCAGCGACGTCGTGCGTCTCGGTGCCTCTGGTCTCTGGGCCGCCTGCGTTGGCACCTCTGGCTCCTGGGCCGTCCGCCTCGGCGCCCTTGCCAACCGTCTCGGCACCCCTGGTGCCTCCGTCGCTCGTCTCGGCGCCTCTGGCCTCTGGGCCAGCCTCGCCACCTCGGCTTGTCACGCCAGTCTCGTCGCCCCCTCGGCCTGCCACGCCGGTCTCGGCTGGGCCGAGCTCACCCGGCTCCGGCGCCCTCTCGCCTGTGCTGGCTGAGGCATCTTAGTCGCTGGTCGGGGTGTCTCCATCGCCGTCACCATCGCCGTCGTCAGTCAGTCCAGTATCGACTGAGCCCTCTCCGGCTCCTGTGGCTCTCGCGGCTCCTCAACGACCACATACGCGGAGCCGCAGTGGTGTTTTTCAGCCCAAACAGCGCCATGATGGTACTGTTGCTTGGTTGGCTGCATGTCTGGCTACTGCTCGTGCGCATTCGGCCTCTGAGCCTCGTACGTATCAAGCTGCTCCGAGTATACCTCATTGGAGAGAGGCCATGGAACAGGAGTACCATGCTGTTCTTCGTAACAAGACATGGACTCTTGTTCCGCCACCACCCCGTGTTAATGTCATTGACTCTAAATGGGTTTTCAAAGTGAAGAAGCATTCTGATGGGTCTATTGAGCGCTACAAGGCGCGGCTAGTTGCCCGAGGTTTTCGGCAGCGCTATGGTCTTGACTATGAAGACACCTTCAGTCCAGTGGTTAAACCTACTACTATCAGGCTTCTTCTCTCTCTTGCAGTTACTCGGGGTTGGTCTCTTCGTCAGCTTGATGTGCAGAATGCTTTCCTCCATGGTGTACTGGAGGAGGAGGTCTATATGAGGCAGCCCCCTGGTTTCTCTGATCCTGATCGTCCTGATTATTTGTGTCGTCTCACCAAAGCACTCTATGGTCTGAAGCTGGCTCCTCGTGCTTGGCATGCTCGTCTTGCGACAGCTCTTCGTGCTCATGGTTTTGCATCATCGGCTGCTGACTCTTCATTATTTCTCCTACAAAGGCCCGAAGTTACTATGTATCTGCTGGTCTATGTGGATGATATTATACTTGCCAGTTCCTCTCCATCGGCTGCTGCTGCTCTTGTTCGGTCTCTTGGTGCTGACTTTGCGGTCAAAGACCTTGGGAAGCTTCACTACTTCCTTGGCGTGGAAGTTGCTTCCGGTTCTGATGGTCTTGTTATGATGCCGAAGAAGTACGCTTTGGATTTGTTACAGCGGGATGGGATGCTTAAGTGCAAACCGACTACTACACCTATGTCTACCACTGACAAGATCACTGTTGTAGATGGTGAGCTTCTGACTTCTGCTGATGCGACACAGTATGGGAGTATTGTTGGTGGGCTTCAGTACTTGACAATCACACGTCCGGATATTTCCTTTGCTGTCAACAGAGTATTTCAGTATCTCCAGGCACCTCGGGACACTCATTGGTCTGCGGTTAAGCGCATTTTGCGCTATATTCGCTTCATGTTGTCCTATGGTTTGCACATTCGACCGAACTCCTCTGGGGTCATCTCGGCTTATTCTGATGCGGACTGGGCTGGCAGTCCGGATGACAGGCGATCCACAGGGGCTATGTTGTGTTCTTTGGTTCTACCTTGATCGCCTGGAGTGCTCGGAAACAAGCTACTGAAGCTGAGTATAAGGTATTGGCTAATGCAACTGCAGAAATTAATGCAACTGCAGAAATTATCTGGATACAGTCTTTGCTTCAGGAATTGGGTATATCTCAATCACAGTCTCCTATTCTTTGGTGTGACAACATCGTTGCTACATACCTATCTGCTAATCCGGTATTTCATGCCCGAACGAAACACATTGAAGTCGACTATCATTTTGTACGAGAATGTGTATCTCAGAAGCAACTACAGATCAAGTTCATCTCTTCCAAGGATCAACTTGCAGACATCTTCACCAAGCCATTGCCGCTACCACAGTTTGAGACTTGTCGGCGTAATCTTACCCTTCTAGATTCTTTAGGAAGTGGCTAAGATTGAGGGAGGGTGTTAGATTATATAGTTCCCGTATATGTGTACGTATGATGTAACATTGTACCCCTTCATTATATATATGTGATAGGCCACCCCTAGAGGGTTGTGCCGGTTCTCCCAAACCTATTGTCTTACAGCGATGGTTGCTGCTTTGGTTCGTTGTGTGGAAGATGATAGAGGCGTCTCAACTTTCGTAACATGAGAGCCCACGTATATATTGATTGGGGGAAGAGAGACGCCTCGTAAGCGTTACAGAGAATACGGTTGCGATCACAACCGAGAGGGAGAAAGGTACATTCGGGATAAACAGGGAGAAGAGATAGAAAGATAAAGGGAAACTCTAAGATGGATTCTCTCCAGGTGAAAACTCAAGATCTTTGATTGGGCGACGACCTTGTCTGTGCATTGTTTCCTTCTTGGAGGTGTTGCTTTTGGAAAAAAAAATTTGTGGCCCGGGTGTTGTCTTCTGTGGTGGTTAGACTGCTGTTGTTGCGAGTTTCAATCACCGTAATGGGGTCTTTGTTTTCTTTTTCTCTCCTTTTTATTTTTTCTTGGCTGTGTGCATCCTTGATGCCTTTGTACATCTTGTTGGTGTAGAGGCTGTGTGTAATTGGTATCTTCACGATATTAATATATTCCCCTTATCGGATCTGTTTAGGTGAAGAGTTTCTATTCTAGTATTTCAAACGACCTTGGTAAAGATCACACTACTGGAATCACACCCTACGCCGAGTGCCAGAAACACTCAGCAAAGGGCCAAAACAACTGGGCAAAGTCTTTACCGAGAATTGTTCTCGGCAAAGGCCACCGGGCATACACCTCTTAGGCAAACATAACTTTGCCGAGAAGCAAACGACGGGCACTCGGCAAAGAGTGGCCCATCTTTGCCGAGAAAAAAATAACAAATAGTGAACAACCACGTTTTCACGACCTGACAGGTGGGCCCGACGTCCTACACCGAGCGGATGCTTTGCCAACCAAGAGCCCCTATAAGCAAAGCTAATGAGTAGCAAACAGCCATGTGTTCACCACCTGTCAAGCAGGTCCCACGTCCTACGTCGAGCTGATGCTTTGCCGAGTGCCCCTCTTGGCAAAGCTAACAAGTAGCAAACAACCACGTGTCCACCATTGCCGAGTGCCCCTCTTGGCAAAGCTAACGGGTAGCAAACAACCACGTGTCCACCACCTGACTGGCAGGTCCAACTACCTACTCCGAGCAACTACTCTGCTGAGGGCTACTCTCGGCAAAGCAAACAAATAAGAAACAACCACGTGGCCACCACCTGACAGGCCGAGCCTGTGCTTTGCCGAAAGACTTATTTCGTTTGTCGAGACGTTGACGCTCTCGGCAAAGATGCCAAGCTCTACAAGTCGGCACATTTTGCCTTGAGCTTTCTCGGCAAACTTAGCATCCTGCTCCAGTTCAAGAGCACTATTTAGTGACACATGTATGCAATCAGATCAGTATATATAAAAAGCACACGTACACACAATTGATAATTGTACACTGTAATTATTCATCTCATATTAAACAAATGTTTATTTATATAAAAATGGATTTTAAATGTTGTTCCTGCATTCTAAAAAATATGTGCAGCTTTTTTTTGCGAAGGAAAAAATAATAAAAATATGTAGCTATCACCATAGGGTCAGGTGCTCCAGTTCAAGAGCACTATTTAGTGACACATGTATGCAATCAGATCAGTATATATAAAAAGCACACATACACACAATTGATAATTGTACACTGTAATGATTCATCTCATATTAAACAAATGTTTATTTATATAAAACTGGATTTTAAATGTTGTTCCTTCATTCTAAAAAATATGTGTAGCTTTTTTTTGCGAAGGAAAAAATAATAAAAAATATGTAGCTATCACCATAGGGTCAGGTGTGGCAACGCAAGATGAAAATAATTGGGAGACAAAACAATATGGGGCTATATGCCCTGAAAACGACCAAAACAAGCGACATGTTAACTACTAATCTATTTATGAGAGTCGGATCATCAATACATATAACTACTATACGTTATACTGAAATGGGAGACGGAAAAGTAAGATGAATTTTTTTTGGCCCACTGATGCCCAAGCGATTGCAACAATACCATTGTGTACCAGATAGGTGGATGACTTTTGGTCGTGGATACATGAGAAGAACCGAATTTTCAATGTCCGGTCGGCGTACAAAATGCTTGTTCCCACAAAGCTGAGGCGTGAAGCATGGCCAGGTGGACGCGGTGATTCGTCAAATTCAGATGCAGAAAAGGCGTGAACTAGCCTGTGGAAAACTCAAGTGCCATCCAAAGTTAAGATATTTCTTTGGAGATTAGTACACCAATCTCTTCCCTCTGCTGATTTACTGCGTCACTGAAATATGTCAACTAAGTCAACTTGTGGAATTTGCGGTTCAAAAGATTCTTGGCAACATTCCCTCTTATCAGGGTTGTGGTCACCCTGTGGGCTGTGTAGCACGCACGCAGAAAAACGCTCCATGAACATACCTTCCAGTATGCCTAACAAACCTCAGGCAACACTTGCGACCAGATCAGTACGCACGCGCTCGGTGCTACCGGCCGCTGGACATGGGTGCTTCAGCTAACAAGTGCGCATGTATAACTGACCCGGCTACGCTCGAGGCACTTGCTTGCTTAGAGGCTCTTTCTATTGCCTTGGACCTGGATATATCACATATTCACATGTTATAATAGCGTCGGACTTCCAAGAAGTTGACACGAACATCAACAAAGGCATGGGAGGATCATATGCGGGTATCGTTAGAGAGATCATCGTGACAGCTAATTAGTTCACAACTTGCTCCTTCATCTTCGAGGGACGTGATTCGAATATCGAGACACATAGTCTCGCAAATCATACTTTATGACTTTTTTTGTATGCTATGTGTGACTCCTTGACACTCAGACCTAAATTGTATCCATATGTATTCCGACTATGATCAATGAATAAAAACTACTACGTTATATAGATCTTTGGTGCGATATCCTGCGCTTGGCAAAGCAAAATTGAGCTGATTGAACACATAATGCACCACCACTGCCACAATAGCGATGGCCGCCGCTCTGGTGCCCCACGTCCTGGTCGTCCCGTTCCCGGCGCAGGGCCACATGATCCCGGTCCTCGATCTCGTAGGCTTCCTCGTGGCCCGCGGCCTCCACCTCACTGTCGTCGCCACGCCCGCCACTCTATCATTCCCATAGCTCAAGAAGCTAACTATTTACCATCGCCCAAGGTTAAAGATACTCCCTCCATTTTTATTTACTGCATATTAGAGTTTGACTGAAGTCAAATTTCATAAAGTTTGACCAAGTTTATAAGAAATAATATAAACATTCATGATAACAAATCTATATGATGTGAAAGTACATTCAATTATAAATCTAATTGTATTGATTTGTTATTGCTTATGTTAATATATTTTTATAAGCTTGATCAAAGTTTATAAAGCTTGACTTTTACCAAAGCTAATACGCGGACTACATAAAAATGGAGGGGGTACTACCGGAGGGACACTCCTGCAGCAGCTCCTAGCCCTTGAGAAATTACATATTGCAGGCTGCCCCAACTACTTGAAGGGAGCCTTTTCAAGAGAAGGTGCTTACTGGGATTCGGTTGAAGCATTTCAAATGGAACCACATAGCACATGTTGTAAGCAATCGAAACTGTGATACAAAATTCCTAATAGAAGAGATGACAGCTTATTTAGTGAGATTCAGTTTTTTGCTTGATCACATGCACTGTATGCTCAGGCTACCTGTGCCCGTGCTTTGTGTATGCTGTCATCGTGGTACTCCCTCCGTTCGGAATTACTTGTCTCGTAAATGGATGTATCTAGAACTAAAATACGTCTAGATACATCTATTTCTGCGACAAGTAATTCCGAACGGAGGGAGTATATGTCAAAACTCAAGAGCAATTTTATATGTTCTTCCTCCACAACTATTAGTAATCGTGCTCATCAGCAATCGCAACTGTTAGCTTCTGCCACAGACTAGGATTTTGGTTCCCGGTCAAATATGTTTGTTGCTCTCGTAAATTCACAGACAGTCAAATGGTCCCTCTGATCCAAAATAAGTGTAGTGGTTTGAACTGTTCAAATTTGAACTAAACCATCACACTTATTTTAGATAGGGGGACCATTTGACTTGTCATCAGGTGCACCATGTGAAGCTATCACCGTAGGGTCAGGGGTGGCGACCGAAGATGAAAATAATTGGGAGACAACTTAACATGGGGTTATAGGCCATGAAAATGACGGAAACAAGCGACGTGTTAACTACTAACTAATCTACTTATGACTTATCAGAGCCGGATCATCACGACTACATACTCGTGCGACATCCTGCGCTTGGGAAAACAAAATTAAGCTGATCGAACACATAATTCACCATTGCCACCATAGCGATGGCCACCGCCGCCGCCGCTCCAGCGCCTCACGTCCTAGTCGTCCCGTTCCCGGCACAGGGCCACATGATCCCGCTCCTTGATCTCACAGGCCTCCTCGCGGCCCATGGACTTCGCCTCACCGTCATTGTTACCCCGTCACTGGCCCGCTCCTCGCTCCCCTCCTCGGCGGCGCCATCCGCGCAGTCACTCTCCTGTTTCCAACCCACCTGGCCTTCCCCGCCGGCATCGAGAGTGCCAAGGGATGCCCGCCCGCTCTCATGGGCACGCTCATCGTCGCCTTCACGGGGCTCCGCGGTCCGCTCAGTTCCTGGGTGCGCGCCCGCTCCGGCAGCCCCGACCGCATTGTTGCCATACTCTCCGACTTCTTTGGCTGGACGCAGCCGCTCGCCGCCGAGCTCGGCCTACCGCGCATCACCTTCTCGTGCTGCGCCGTCTACGGCGCCGCCGTGCTCCACTCGCTCCTGCGTCAGCTGCCCAGACGCGAGGACGAGAACGACGACGAGTGCCCGATTCCATTCCCAAATCTCCCGAGCGTCCCGGTGTACCCGAGGCGGCAGCTCTCGTTGATGTACCGGACCTACAAGGAGGGCGACGAGGTGGCAGAGGGGATGAGGAGCAACTTCCTCTAGAACCCGGATTGCTGGGTGTTCGTGTGTAGCACATTCCGGTGGCTCGAGGGACATACATGGAAGTGCCTCTCGCTGACATGGGCTTCCGGCGCATGCGTGCGGTAGGACCATTGGCGCCAGAGGCCGATGCCACGGAAAACCATGGTGGAGAGACGGCGGTAACCACGGCCAACCTCTGTGCTTGGCTCGACAAGTTCGAGGACGACAAATCCGTCATCTACATATCAGCTTCGGGAGCATGGCTATGCTGCAGCCAGGTCATGCGGCGGTGCTGCAGCCAGGTCATGCGGCGGCGCTGGCTACTGCCCTGGAGCGGACGGGTGTGGCGTTCGTGTGGGCGGTTTGTCCGGCTGTGACGCTCCCGAACGGGTTCGAGGAGCGTGCTGTGTCGGGCGGCAGGGGCACGGTGATCCGTGGATGGGCGCCGCAGGTGAATGCACTACGACACCAGGCGTTGGGTTGGTTTGTGACGCACTGCGGGTGGAACTCGGTGCTGGAGTCAGTGGCGGCCGGGGTGACCATTCTAGCATGGCCGATGACTGCCGACCAGTTTGTGAATGCTCGGCTTCTCGTGGACGAGCTGCACGCTGCCGTGCCGGTTTGTTGGGGCGGGGTTAAGATGGCACCGAGCACCGACGGGCTGGTTCGCGTGCTCGAATCGACAGTCGTGGGGAAGGAGTGGGACGGGGAGTTGGGCGACGTTGCCGCCCGAACCAAGGAGCTGGTCGAGGAGGCGGCGGCGGCGCGGTGCGAGAAGGTGGCAGCTCGTGGCGGGAGGTGGAGGAGCTGGCGCGGGAGCTCCGCGAGCTTGGAAGATGATTTTTTTTTCAAGAGAGATATAGCTGGTGAAGCTAAGCTGCATCTGCTTTGCATCAAAAACTTGGAATAAATGGCAGAAACTTGGGGTGTGTATTCAGTTGTGTTCATTCCTGCTTACAATTAATGATTCATGATGACTGCTGGAATGTTTGGATGGGGGTACATGTCTTCAAGGTTGGTGATCAAAAGCTTTTGGACTGTGGGGATTTGGAATTTGGAAAGCTTTTGCAGATGTGATTGCACAGCTCCCACTCACAGATCACCCTCAACCTTCCATATTACACCTGTCCGCCACTACAAGCAAATCGATCGCTGCCCCGTCGCGAGGCGATCGGGTAGGTGAAGTAGAGCAAAAGCCTTGATTCGGTGGAGATTTGTTACTGAGACTAAGATGCTCTCTCTGATCCAATGCAGATGAGTGTTCAGAGTGAATGAAAAAAAACAGTGAGCCCTGTAAAGTTGCAATTCTGAGAAACATGCTGGTGGTGGTGGTGGAAGTACTAGTAGGAGCAGAAGCAACAACAGCAGCAACATGCTAAATAGCCATCAACCAGAGCGGCCGGACAAGCAGGCTTCAACAGGGAATTGCATTCAGATCTCCCGTCTTAATGAAAACGACGGTAATCATCAGGCAGCCAAAATATCCAAGTGCATATCTCAACATGAAAACAAAACATCAAAAATGTTCGCAAGAAATCATCAATCTGAGAGAGTTGCCATTTTTTCTGACAAAAGGTAATATATCTACTTGAATTCATCCAGTTGATACCAGACAGAATCGTAAGACAGGTGCAGAAATAATCAATTGATAAACAAAGTCGCACTTTCACTAACTTACACAAGCTCTGCCAAAATGAGGTCAGAAAATTATAAGCTAACCGGCCTGACAAGTTAAGATAAATGCATGGACAGCACTACGGTGGCTGAAACGCAGAAATAAAATTGCATTTATTCTCTTACTGTGAAATATGATTACAAGCAGAAATAAGGTTGCATTCATTCTCTTACTGTGAAATAAGATTGTAAACAAAGTTGTTATGCATTACAGAGAATGAAGGTGAAGCTTCATTGAACTGGCAGAGAGATCAACTCCACAGGCAACAGCCATAACCACGACTTACCATTGGCTGTTTCTAAACTTTCCATCAAAGCTCTACTGAATTCATTAGCCAGAACAAATATAAATAAAAAGAACCTGCTCCAAGGCAGTGTTTTACCAAAATACTGAATGAATAAGGTCAACTAGACATCACACGAGTAACCAGTCTGATTCACATTTTAGTAGAATACCAGGTTCACAATCTGCACTAGCTAGAATTTAGGATAATCATAATAACTGATTAACACATGCATGTCAAGAGCAGCAGCCAGTGCTGGGCAAACATGAACAAGAGTAAAACTGTAGGTTTACCAGGGATTTTCTCTGGAAATCAAGAAGGCAGGAGTGTAAGCACCAGCCAATGGAGCCACATGATTCAAGCAGATTCCAAAGTACACAGGCAAATACTTCAGCCGACAAAAGAGCCAAATCTTGAAGGAAGCACAAGGGTGATTTTAAGGTAAAAAAACTACTGTCCATCTGCATCTGCTAGTGACTCTGAATCAAGGTTTTGGTTACCAGTCGAAATTTCAAGATTTCCCATGGTTACCACGTATTTCCGTGCCCCTCGGTAAATCGTCATACCGAGCAAAAAATACCATTTTTTAAATTTTTTTGAATTTAAACACTCGATTTACAGTAAGGTATGTAGGGTCTAATTAATGCAATGAAAGTTGGTTATGGCATGTTGGTAGCAACCTAGTTCCTGTTTTAAGAGGTCTCTGGTTTGAATATTCGTTCATTTTCTTATTTGAATTCAAAATTTAACTACAAAATTCGCTCGAAATATTCTCGGTATTTGTCGGTATTTCTCGGTAACCGTGGTAACCACATTTATCAGTCCCCCTCGGTAAAATTACCTCATTCGGTAACCAAATGACAAAACAGAAATCATCCTCTTTCGAATGGGCGACCTTGCTTTTCTTGTAGCTGCGGTGGAGAAGGAGGCCATTGCAGACATTCACGTGGATCATGCCCTCGTCCTTGCTATGGTGCAGGTAAGGGAGGGAGAGGTCGAACGGGGCTGCTGCGCCGTCGCGAAGTGGTGGCCATGCCCGCTCTTGTGGACGGTTATGTAGAGGAAGCCAGCGAGGGTCTGGGGCAGCTTCATGCGGTTGGCGGGGTCGGCGATGAGGTCGCGCCAGGGCACGGAAACGCACTTGAAGCGGTGCACAGAGCTGGCCGGGAGGCGGGAGAGGATCTCCAGGATGAGATCATCGGTGAAGAGGCTGGCCGCCGTCGGCCCCGGATGGTCGTCCAGCCTCGGCTTGGTGTTCCGCTCGAGGATGTCCCCCTTCTCCGCCTCCTCCATGGAGCAGAATCTGGAGTGCTTCGTAGGAAGGCCAGTGGACAGGGGTCAGGCGAGCTCAGGTCGATATGCACACGGGATGGTGAAAAATCATCGATCTGCAGATGGGGAGAGGAAGATCTGTCGGTGCTGCGTTGTGGGTACCTGGACGTACGGGTCGATCTGCCGATGGAGAAAGAGGAGATCGTCGATCTGCCTAAGGAAAATCGATACGCCGGTGGTGGGTACCACCTCGACGACGACGGCAACGGTTAATGGGGACGCTGGCGGCGGCGCTTCGGTTCTTGTGCGAAAGGGTCCAAGGCCATAGGCCATATATATACCATCAAAAAGAAAAGAAAAAAGAAAGAATCATATGGGGATCCCGGCGGCAGCGCTTCGGTTCTTGGGGGACAGTCCGACCTTGAAATTTCTTCTTTTTTCGCTTTTCTTGTGCGAAAGGGTCCAACGCCGTAGGCCATATATAGGAGTATAATATACTGTACCATCAAAAGGAAAGCATCACAGATCCTTAAAAAGTAAAAACACACCCATAGAAAGATATAATTACATTCAAATCTTTGGGCTTCTCAAAATCTTCTTCCTTCTACATCCAGCAGCGGCGCAAATATAGACCAGCAGACGCCGGCGCCGCGATCTACAAAGCAAATCGCTGTTCCAGAGAGAGAGAGAGAGAGAAAAACACCGATAAGGGACTGTAAAGACTCCAAAGACCATGAAAGCCGGCCGAATCCAGACGGATCCACCAGAAACCTAAAAGGACTGGATCCCGATAGACCCGCCGAAAACACGGCCCTTCTCCGGTGGTGAACACACCAACGAAACGAGGAAAGAGCATGGAGAACATTATTCCTTGGCGTGGACAGCGCCGCCGTCTCAGCGCCCCAAACGAAACTCGAAAACTCGCTAAAGAAAACCTGCAAAAAAATCACCCATGCCATTGCATGCTAAGTCTAGATCAGAAGCTAACCTCACCACCGTCGAGGACCATGCACCGACTTTCTCTTCTCCGGTGACCTAGCCAGGGCGTCTCGCCATTGAGGATCATGACATTGGATCATCAAGGCCGCCATCGAGCATCACCTGTCGACAGCCGTGGCTCGACCATGCATCATCGTCGCTGTCTAGCAGCAGCCAGCAGCCCACCAGCTTCTCCGTACCAGAGGCTCCTGATGAGATCCAGCCTCCCTGCCATTGCCGGCACCACGCGGGCTTTGCCCGGCTGCTAACCCTGCCGGTGGCGAGAACGATTGGATCACAAGTGGCGGCAAGGTCAAGTCGCCCATGCGTTTCCTAATTGACTTTGGTTAGCCGACCTTAAAGTTTCATCTAGGCACCGCTCAAATACAACTTTGGAAATTTGATTGCAAGTACGAAGTTGTCAATATGTAGTTTGATGTTCAAACAAAATTGCTTCAAAATATCAATTTCCACATTGGAAGTTTCTAAAATTGGACTTTAGGGGTTTGAAGCAATTCACTTGGCGTCTTGTGCATTGGTTTTGCAGCAAAATGTTCATATAATTGATTTTTAGAGCAATAGTTCTATTAACTGTGCTCCTTCTACTGTTATGAGTATAAATTTGCTAGTATCTAGATCTTTATAAATTTGTCCACATTACTATTTTGATTTTTAGTTTATATACTTGTATAAATATCTGATTTTGTAGTGGTCCATTCACGTCTTAAGTTACTGGGAATTAGCATGGTCGTTATCCATTTATATGGATGGTATATGGTTGTTTCGTTTGATGTATATTTTGAATTCATAGTATGTCATTTTGCACAGACTTGATTATTATGGTGGCATAAATGTTTAAACAACTGTTAATTTCTTATAAAAAAATTGCAACATACAAGTACTCCCTCCTTTCCTAAATATAAGTCCTTTTAGAGATTTCAATATGGACTACATACAGAGCAAAATGAGTGAATCTATACTCTAAAATATATCTATATATATCCGTATGTAGTCTGTATTAAAATCTCTAAAAAGACTTATATTTAGAAACAGAGGGAGTATTATACTTTATGAGTATAAATCTCATGATTTTGTCTCTATGTGTCACTTTGAGATGAAAATTTTCATCCGAGGCATACCCTTTTTTTGCAAAAAAATTTCTTATTTTGTACCTAGAGTGTATCTTGCCGAGAGAGATTGAGAAAGTATCCAGTACAAACCTGATTATAGTGAGCACTCCGTGAAAATCACATTGTAAAGATCACAAAATTTATCAAACAAGTATTGTATGTTAGAAAGGTGGTGTTCCAATGTCAAACACATATTTGTGGGAAGTTATCAAACATGACTGTATGGCTTTCGTTAGAGATTTTGAAAATGTTCTAGATATTTCTAGACTAAATTATTCTATCATTACTCTAATCCAAAAAGGGTGTAATACTAGGGAGCTGAGGAATCTTAGACTTGTTGGTTTTGAGCCTATATGTGAGAGATTGATTTCTCCTTGCCAAATTGCTTTTGTTTGTGGTAGATTCATCCATGAAAGAGTTGTCACAGTGGATGAGACGATCCATGATTTACCTCAGTCTAATAAACATGGAGTTGTTCTTAATTGGACTACGAAAAGGCCCCTATGACAGAGTAAATTGATTTCCATGCGGAAATGCTTGCTTCTCGAGGCTTTTGGAAACAAATTGACTATTTAGGTTCTCGTATTATCCAATATAACTCCTTTTGTGAGATATGAAATGAAGTTAATTGCCCCCTTTTTTGGGTGGTAAAGGTTTGAAATAGGGAAATCCCCTTTTTGAATTCCCCAATCTTGTTTAGCCTACTTGCTGATGTTTTCTCTCCTATGCTTATTAAAGTGACTAATGTTGGTATTATTTTTTGGTCTTCTTACCGAAGTCATTGGTGGTATTGTAAGTCTGCAATAGTCTAGCTATATCATTCTTTCTGGAGAGTCTAACATTGAAGGTAGCGGTGTTATTCTGGGTGATCTGCCTGGTCGAATCCGATAGCTATCTCAGACCACCGGAGGGGCGCGAGGGTATTCAAACACTGGGGTTATGGCATTTAATTCTCTCCTCATCAGTTTGAACAACCGGTGGGAGGAAGGTATGGAAGCGCCAATGTATACACATGTGACGTCTCGGGCCTCCTGAAAATCATGGTCGGGGTGGGCCCTCTCTTCTTGGTTATTGGCAGGATGGCATGAGCCATATATGTAGCCCCCATCCCATTTCGCCACTCGCCTCCACAACAGTATCCGCCGCCAGCCGCACTGCAGCAGAAACCCTAGCCCTCCTCTCCCACCTTCCCTTCTACATCCATGGCGTAGCCGCGTGCTAGCTCTTGAGCACTGCGTTGGTTTTCCCTTGAAGAGGAAAGGGTGATTCAGCAAAGTAGTGTCAGTATTTCCCTCGGTTTTTGAGAACCAAGGTATCAATCCAGTAGGAGGCTACGCGCGAGTCCCTCGCACCTGCACAAAACAAATAAATCCTCGCAATCAACGCGATAAGGGGTTGTCAATTCCTACATGATCACTTACGAGAGTGAGATCTAATAGATATGATAAGATAATATTTTTGGTATTTTTATGATAAAGATGCAAAGTAAAATAAAAGGCAATGCAAATAACTAAGTGTTGGAAGATTAATATGATGGAGATAGACCTGGGGGCCATAGGTTTCACTAGTCGCTTCTCTCAAGAGCATAAGTATTTTACGGTGGGTGAATGAATTACTATTGAGCAATTGACGGAATTGAGCATAGTTATGAGAATATCTAGGTATGATCATGTATATAGGCATCACGTCCAAGACAAGTAGACCGACTCCTGCCTGCATCTACTACTATTACTCCACACATCGACCGCTATCCAGCATGCATCTAGAGTATTAAGTTCATAAGAACAGATTAACGCCTTAAGCAAGATGACATGATGTAGAGGGATAAATTCATGCAATATGATAAAAACCCCATCTTGTTATCCTTGATGGCAACAATACAATACGTGCCTTGCTGCCCCTACTGTCACTGGGAAAGGACACCGCAAGATTGAACCCAAAGCTAATCACTTCTCCCATTGCAAGAAAGATCAATCTAGTAGGCCAAACCAAACTGATAATTCGAAGAGACTTGCAAAGATAACCAATCATACATAAAAGAATTCAGAGAAGATTCAAATATTGTTCATAGATAAACTTGATCATAAACCCACAATTCATCGGTCTCAACAAACACACCGCAAGAGAAGATTACATCGAATAAATCTCCACAAGAGAAGGGAAGAACTTTGTATTGAGATCCAAAAAGAGAGAAGAAGCCATCTAGCTAATAACTATGGACCCGAAGGTCTGAGGTAAACTACTCACACTTCATCGGAAGGGCTATGGTGTTGATGTAGAAGCCCTCCGTGATCGATGCCCCCCCCCCCCGGCGGAGCTCCGGAACAGGCCCCCACTACAAGAAATATGTCAACTTGTGACCACCAGTATTGGTCACTGAATGGTCACAAATTTCCATTTGTGACCTTTTTGTGACCAAAAACATAAGGTCAAAAGCTGGCCGTCGTAAACTAACTATAGCGACCTTTCTTCTGGAATGGTCGCAAACGTTTACGACCAAAAAAAAGGTCGTAGATTTAACGACTAACTGTTTTGGTCACTAGCAATCCGACCACACCACGTCAGATCCACCGTGGCAAGCTGACGTGGCAGACTTACGACCAAATGAAAAGGTCATAAAATAGAATCAGCCTGGTCCATTTCAGCCGTCTTGATGGGCCAAGCCCAATAATTCAGCCCATTTAATTTTTTTTATCTTTATTTTTCTTATCTGCATGGGCCTGGCCCAATAATTTGGCCTTTTATTTTCTGGGAATGGAGCCTTTTTCTGATGATTTTTTTATATTCCACTATTGTTTTGGGCCACAGCCTTTTTTAGTCTAGTTCGAATTTGGGCCTTGGCCTTTTTATTTTCTGTTATGCAACCTTTTATAATTTTTTTCTTACAGTCATTTCTTTTTTAGGCCCAAGCCTTTTTGGTCTAATTCTTGTTTGGGCCTTGGCCTTTTTAGAGCCCAGGTTCTCATTTTGGATAACTATAAACAGAAAGGCCCAGGTGCACAAGTGATCCACAAGTGATCCACAAGCCCAGGTGCACAAGTGATCCACATAACTTCACAGAAAATAAACAAAATGATCCACAAGTGATCCAGGTTCACAAGATCACATAACTTCACAGAAAGGCCCAGGTTCACAAGTGATCACATAACTTCACATGATCCATGTGCTCTAGTTTAAACAGCAAAATGCAACAAAATGCAACAGCTCTCAGCTCAGCTCCCAGGTTCACAGGTTCAAAATGCAACAACTACCTTAGCTCAAAGACAAAGAGGTTCATAGCACAGCCATCAAACTACCTTAGCTCCAAAGAGAGCCATCAAGTGGGCTAACTTCTCTTCCTGTTCTTGAGACTTCTTGCGCAGCAGCTCAAGTTCCTTGTCGCGTGCAGCTTCAGATTCTTCCGCCTTCATCTTGATTGCCGCCAATTCTTCTTGCACCAGTTCAGCTTGAAGCTCGGACCTCTCCAGCTTCTGCTCAAGGTCACGAACATGAGCAGCAAACTTGCCAGAGTTGTTCCTAGATGACTGGAGCCCAACATTCCTGAGGAATGTGCTTTGCTTGACTTCGGTCTTGAGGAATTATTCGACAATTTCAACAGCAGACTTTGGCTCTTCACCTTCTGGTACCGGCGCTTCCTTCATTTTTTCCATCTCAAGCTAGCATATGGAGGAAAATGATAGGCATTAGTGGGAGATCTATTTCACATTTTGCAAACCAAACCAAGCAAGAGAAACCAAACCAGCACACAAATGGATTATTTGAAGTAATCAAACCAGCACACAAAATCTATACAAGAAGATGATGACTAGTGACTTGGAGACATGCAATTGGAACAATATGATCACTTCATTAAGCCTAGAATGGTGGTTCTATATAAGATGGCTTCCCGAGTGAGCCGATCATCAAACTAACATTCAGATCAAATTTCATCATATCATAAAAAATGCATCAAATAGCTACAGCAAGTTCTGATATCTTTGTTGAATTATCAAACAACATCAAAGCATGGAACATAGCATGTGTTCTTGACTGTCTCCGAGTCAAACAACATCAAATCATCAAAGCATCAAAGCTGGCTGTGAATCAAACAGGGCAAAGCATGGAGTGACTTACTATAGCAGTCTTGACTGGCTCCGAAAACCCGTGCTTCTTGCTGTTGTGGGTGGCCTTAAACAAGTCAATCGCAGACAGCTCCTCACCCTTATGCTCTTCTTTCTGAAATGTTTTTCAACAAAAATCAAAATGTTATTCAGCAAGAATCAGAAATGTTATTCAATGAGGATCAAACGGTAAGGTCTCTAGAGAAGAGTTCTCACAGTGGAAAAAATGTGTGCTGTGTAGTGCCTGGAACCAGTTCTTTGATTGTACACGACTTTTTATCGATTCATCTTGTTCGACAAACAGGTTTCCTACAAAAAAGCATACTGTCAGCATGATCTAGCACTAGCATATCATGTGCAGAACATAAAGCATCAAACGAAGCATAGACAAACCTTGTGTCTTGGGGTAGACCACATCTCCACCAGAGCTTGCCATTCACCATCCGTTAGATCAGGCACCGGAGACTTAATGCTGACTTTATTTGCGGCTACGGTATCAAAATACTTCTTCTTGATCTGATGGCATCTGTTCTTTGAATATTTCTATAGAATATCTTTGCACGAGGTCTTGATGGTCTCCGAGTCCGTGTTCATCTCAAAATTTGCCTACCAAGATAGCAAACAAGGTAGGAACAATATTAGTGATCATGCATAGGTGTAACAGAAAATAGATAGCACATTAACTATGAAACAAGTAGCTTACAGCAACTTTCCCAATGTAGTTCTCCAATAGACTAGCATTTTTTTTGTATAGCTTGAAGTGAGGAAGAACCGGAAGATGGCTTTTTGCAACGAGTCCACACTCAGAAGCAAGCTTTGCTGCCTGCAGAGGCTTCTCTGGACGAATCATCCCTTCGGCAATTTGGATAGGCACCTTGCTACCAAGCGACTTGGTGATCCTCTCTAGCCCTTTGCCCTTTCTAAGTCTAGTCTTGGGAGTCATTGCATCTGAAAATGAAACTGAACTCATAAATTAGAATAGAAATCAACAAATGCAGGAATCAACAAAAGCATACATGATCATTCCATTTGGAAAATGCACTAGTAAAAGATAGCATTGCAAAGGTCAACTTGCCTGATTGAAGCACAAGCTGCTGTTCTTCTTCATTGATGACAGCGTTCCTGTCAATAGAAGGTGCAACAGGGCTGAGGTCTGTGTGGACAGTGCCTGCTTCATCAATGCAGATGGTTCCTGCTTCATCTAGGCAGACAGTGCCATTTCCATCCATGCTGAGAGTGGTTCCTTCATCCATGGGCGGCAACTCATCACCCGTTTGCACCGAGGTCTGAGAGTCCATGCGCAGCATAATTTCCTGATGGTCTGTCGCAGTCGCCATCCTTGCTTTCTGCCTTGTGACTCTATCAAGGGCAGGTTCATCAGGTTATAGGATCCTCTTTTGTTTGGGGAACGTTGCAGAAAACAAAAATTTTCCTACGGTTTCACCAAGATCCATCTATGAGTTCATCTAGCAACGAGTGATTAGATGCATCTACGTACCTTATAGACCGCGAGCGGAAGCGTTCAAAGAACGGGGATTAGGTAGTCGTACACGACGTGATCCAAATCACCGGAGATCCTAGCAACAAACGGACGGCACCTCCGCGGTCAACACACGTACGGAACAGCCACGTCTCCTCCTTCTTGATCCAGCAAGGGGGAAGGAGAGGTTGAGGGAGATGGCACCAGCAGCAGCACGACGGCATGGTGTTGATGAAGCTGCAGTACTCCGGCAGGGCTTCACCAAGCGCTATGGAGGAGGAGGAGGTGTTGGAGAGGGAGAGGGAGGCACCAAAGGCAAAGGTAAGAAGTCCTCCATCTCCCCCACTATATATAGGAGGGCCAAGGGGGGGAGGGCGCCGGCCCTAGGAGATCTAATCTCCTAGGGGGTGCGGCCAAGGGGGAGGAATCCCTCCTCCCCTAGGCACCTAGGAGGGGCCTTCCCCTCCTAGGACTCTTCCTCCTTGAAACCCTAGGCGCATGGGCCTCTTGGGGCTGGTGCCCTTGGCCCATGTAGGACAAGGCGCACCCCCTACAGCCCATGTGGCCCCCCGGGACAGGTGGCCCCACCCGGTGGACCCCCGGGACCCTTCCGGTGGTCCCGGTACAATACCGATGACCCCGAAACTTGTCCCGATGGCCGAAATAGGACTTCCCATATATAAATCTTTACCTCCGGACCATTCCGGAACTCCTCATGACGTCCGGGATCTCATCCGGGACTCCGAACAACATTCGGGTTACTGCATATACATATCCCTACAACCCTAGCGTCACCGAACCTTAAGTGTGTAGACCCTACGGGTTCGGGAGACATGCACACATGACCGAGATCGCTCTCCGGTCAATAACCAACAACGGGATCTGGATACCCATGTTGGCTCCCACATGCTCCTCGATGATCTCATCAGATGAACCACGATGTCGAGGATTCAAGCAACCCCGTATACAATTCCCTTTGTCAATTGGTATGTTACTTGCCCGAGATCCGATCGTCGGTATCCCAATACCTCGTTCAATCTCGTTACAGGCAAGTCACTTTACTCGTACCGTAATGCATGATCCCGTGACCAGACACTTGGTCACTTTGAGCTCATTATGATGATGCATTACCGAGTGGGCCCAGTGATACCTCTCCGTCATACGGAGTGACAAATCCGAGTCTTGATCCGTGTCAACCCAACAGACACTTTCGGAGATACCCGTAGTATACCTTTATAGTCACCCAGTTACGTTGTGACGTTTGGTATACCCAAAGCACTCCTACGGTATCCGGGAGTTACACGATCTCATGGTCTAAGGAAAGGATACTTGACATTGGAAAAAACTCTAGCAAACGAACTATACGATCTTGTGCTATGTTTAGGATTGGGTCTTGTCCATCACATCATTCTCCTAATGATGTGATCTCGTTATCAATGACATCCAATGTCCATAGTCAGGAAACCATGACTATCTATTGATCAACGAGCTAGTCAACTAGAGGCTTACTAGGGACATGTTGGTGTCTGTTATTCACACATGTATCACGATTTCCGGATAACACAATTATAGCATGAATAAAGACAATTATCATGAACAAGGAAATATAATAATAATGCTTTTATTATTGCCTCTAGGGCATATTTCCAACAGTCTCCCACTTGCACTAGAGTCAATAATCTAGTTACATTGTGATGAATCGAACACCCATGGAATTCTGGTGTTGATCATGTTTTCCTCTAGGGAGAGGTTTAGTCAACGGATCTGCTACATTCAGGTCCGTATGTACTTTACAAATCTCTATGTCTCCATCTCGAACATTTTCACGAATGGAGTTGAAACGACGCTTGATGTGCCTTGTCTTCTTGTGAAACATGGGCTCCTTGGCAAGTGCAATAGCTCTAGTGTTGTCACAGAAGAGCTTGATCGGCCCCGACGCATTGGGTATGACTCCTAGGTCGGTGATGAACTCCTTCACCCAAATTGCTTCATGTGCTGCCTCCGAGGCTGCCATGTACTCCGCTTCACATGTAGATCCTGCCACGACGCTCTGCTTGCAACTGCACCAACTTACTGCCCCACCATTCAAAATATACACGTGTCCGGTTTGTGACTTTGAGTCATCCAGATCTGTGTCAAAGCTAGCGTCGACGTAACCCTTTACGACGAGCTCTTCGTCACCTCCATAAACGAGAAACATTTCCTTAGTCCTTTTCAGGTACTTCAGGATATTCTTGACCGCTGTCCAGTGTTCCTTGCCGGGATTACTTTGGTGCCTACCTACCAAACTTACGGCAAGGTTTACATCAGGTCTAGTACACAGCATGGCATACATAATAGAACCTATGGCTGAGGCATAGGGGATGACACTCATCTCTTCTATATCTTCTGCCGTGGTCGGACATTGAGCCGAGCTCAATTTCACACCTTGCAATACAGGCAAGAACCCCTTCTTAGACTGATCCATATTGAACTTCTTCAATATCTTATCAAGGTATGTGCTTTGTGAAAGACCTATGACGCGTCTTGATCTATCTCTGTAGATCTTGATGCCTAATATATAAGCAGCTTCTCCAAGGTCCTTCATTGAAAAACTCTTATTCAAGTAGGCCTTTATGCTGTCCAAGAGTTCTATATCATTTCCCATCAAAAGTATGTCATCTACATATACTATGAGAAATGCTACAGAGCTCCCACTCACTTTCTTGTAAACACAGCCTTCTCCATAAGTCTGTGTAAACCCAAACGCTTTGATCATCTCATGAAAGCGAATGTTCCAACTCCGAGATGCTTGCACCAGCCCATAAATCGAGCGTTGGAGCTTGCACACCTTGTCAGCATACTCAGGATCGACAAAACCTTCCGGCTGCATCATATACAATTCTTCCTTAAGGAAACCATTAAGGAATGCCGTTTTGACGTCCATTTGCCATATTTCATAATGATAAAATGCGACAATTGCTAACATGATTCGGACGGACTTCAGCTTCGCTACCGGTGAGAAAGTCTCATCGTAGTCAACCCCTTGAACTTGTCGATAACCCTTAGCGACAAGCCGAGCTTTATAGATGGTCACATTACCATCCGCGTCTGTCTTCTTCTTAAAGATCCATTTGTTTTCTATGGCTCGCCGCTCAACGGGCAAGTCAGTCAAAGTCCATACTTCGTTTTCATACATGGATCCTATCTCGGATTTCATGGCTTCTAGCCATTTGTCGGAATCCGGGCCCGCCATCGCTTCTTCATAGTTCGAAGGTTCACCGTTGTCTAACAACATGATTTCCAAGACAGGGTTGCCGTACCACTCTGGTGCGGAACGTGTCCTTGTGGACCTTCGAATTTCAGTAGGAGCTTGATCAGAAGTATCTTGATCATCATCATTAACTTCCTCTCTAGTCGGTGCAGGCACCTTAGAAACATTTTCTTGAGTTGCGCCATTTTCCGGTTCAAGAGGTAATACTTCATCAAGTTCTACTTTGCTCCCACTTACTTCTTTCGAGAGAAACTCCTTCTCTAGAAAGGACCCATTCTTGGCAACAAAGATCTTGCCTTCGGATCTGAGGTAGAAGGTATACCCAATAGTTTCTTTAGGGTATCCTATGAAGACGCATTTTTCCGATTTGTGTTCGAGCTTTTCAGGTTGAAGTTTCCTGACATAAGCATCGCATCCCCAAAGTTTTAGAAACGAGAGCTTAGGTTTCTTTCCAAACCATAATTCATACGGTGTCGTCTCAACGGATTTCGACGGAGCCCCATTTAAAGTGAATGCGGCAGTCTCTAAAGCATAGCCCCAAAAAGATAGCAGTAAATCGGTAAGAGACATCATAGATCGCACCATATCTAATAGAGTGCGATTACGACGTTCGGACACACCATTACGCTGAGGTGTTCCAGGCGGCGTGAGTTGTGAAACTATTCCACATTTTCTTAAGTGTGTGCCAAATTCCTGACTCAAGTATTCTCCTCCACGATCTGATCGTAGAAACTTGATTTTCCTGTCATGTTGATTCTCAACCTCACTCTGAAATTCCTTGAACTTTTCAAAGGTTTCAGACTTGTGTTTCATTAAGTAGATATACCCATATCTACTCAAGTCATCACTGAGGGTGAGAACATAACGATAGCCACCGCGATCCTCAACACTCATTGGACCGCACACATCAGTATGTATGATTTCCAATAAGTTGGTTGCTCGCTCCATTGTTCCTGAGAACGGAGTCTTGGTCATTTTACCCATGAGGCATGGTTCGCACGTGTCAAATGATTCATAATCAAGAGACTCTAAAAGTCCATCTGCATGGAGCTTCTTCATGCGTTTGACACCTATGTGACCAAGGCGGCAGTGCCACAAGTATGTGGGACTATCGTTATCAACCTTAAATCTTTTGGTTTTCACACTATGAACATGTGTAGCATTACGTTCGAGGAAGAATAAACCATTCACCATTGGAGCATGACCATAAAACATATCTCTCATATAAATAGAACAACCATTATTCTCGGATTTAAATGAGTAGCCATCTCAAATTAAACGAGATCCCGATACAATGTTCATGCTCAAAGCTGGCACTAAATAACAATTATTGAGGTTTAAAACTAATCCCGTTGGTAAATGTAGAGGTAGCGTGCTGACGGCGATCACATTGACCTTGGAACCATTCCCGATGCGCATCGTCACCTCGTCCTTTGCCAGTCTCCACTTATTCCGCAGCTCCTGCTTTGTGTTACAAATGTGAGCAACTGTACCGGTATCAAATACCCAGGAGCTACTACGAGTACTGGTAAGGTACACATCAATTACATGTATATCACATATACCTTTTGTTTTGCCGGCCTTCTTGTCTGCTAAGTATTTGGGGCAGTTCCGCTTCCAGTGACCACTTTCCTTGCAATAAAAGCACTCAGTCTCGGGCTTGGATCCATTCTTTGGCTTCTTCCCGGCAGCTTGCTTGTCGGGCGCGGCAACTCCCTTGCCGTCCTTCTTGAAGTTCTTTTTACCCTTGCCCTTCTTGAACTTAGTGGTTTTATTGACCATCACCACTTGATGTTCCTTCTTGACTTCTACCTCTCCTGATTTCAGCATAGCAAATACTTCAGGAATGGTCTTTTCCATCCCCTGCATATTGAAGTTCATCACAAAGCTCTTGTAGCTCGGTGGAAGCGACTGAAGGATTCTGTCAATGACCGCGTCATCCGGGAGATTAACTCCCAGCTGAGTCAAGCGGTTATGTAACCCAGACAAAGTGAGTATGTGCTCACTGACAGAACTATTTTCCTCCATCTTACAGCTGAAGAATTTGTCAGAGACTTCATATCTCTCGACCCGGGCATGAGCTTGAAAAACCATTTTCAGCTCTTTGAACATCTCATATGCTCCATGTCTCTCAAAACGCTTTTGGAGCCCCGGCTCTAAGCTGTAAAGCATGCCGCACTGAACGAGGGAGTAGTCATCGGTACGTGCCTGCCAAGCGTTCATAATGTTTTGTTCTGCAGGGAGAACAGGTGCGTCACCCAGCGGTGCTTGTAGGACATAATCTTTCTTGGCAGCTATGAGGATGATCCTCAGGTTCTGGACCCAGTCCGTGTAGTTGCTGCCATCGTCTTTCAGCTTGGTTTTCTCTAGGAACGCATTGAAGTTGAGGACTACATTGGCCATTTGATCTACAAGACATATTTGTAAAAAATTTAGACTAAGTTCATGATAATTAAGTTCATCTAATCAAATTATAATGAACTCCCACTTAGATAGACATCCCTCTTCTAGTCATCTAAGTATAACATGATCCGAGTTAGCTAGGCCGTGTCCGATCATCACGTGAGACGGACTAGTCAACTTCGGTGAACATCTTCATGTTGATCGTATCTTCTATATGACTCATGCTCGACCTTTCGGTCTTCTGTGTTCCGAGGCCATGTCTATGCACATGCTAGGCTCATGAAGTCAACCTAAGTGTTTGCATGTGTAAATCTGTCTTACACCCGTTGTATGTGAACGTTGGAATCTATCACACCCGATCATCACGTGATGCTTACAAACGAACGAACTGTCGCAACGGTGCACAGTTAGGGGAAACACTTCTTGAAATTATTATGAGGGATCATCTTATTTACTACCGTCGTTCTAAGTAAACAAGATGCAAAACATGATAAACATCACATGCAATCAAATAATAATAGTGACATGATATGGCCAATATCACATAGCTCCTTTGATCTCCATCTTGGGGCTCCATGATCATCTTGTCACCGACATGACACCGTCATACTCATCGACATGCAAGTTGTGATTCCTATTACAATAGCATGAACATCTCATACATCACATATAGATCATTCAGCATTCATCACAACTTTGGCCATATCATATCACAAAGCACTTGCTGCAAAAAACAAGTTAGACGTCCTCTAATTGTTGTTGCAAGTTTTACGTGGCTGAAGTAGGGTTCTAGCAAGAACGTTTTCTTACCTACGTGAAAGCCACAACGTGATTTGTCAACTTCTATTTACCCTTCATAAGGACCCTTTACATCGAATCCGCTCCAACTAAAGTAGGAGAGACAGACACCCGCCAGCCACCTTATGCAACTTGTGCATGTTAGTCGGTGGAACCGGTCTCACGTAAGCGTACGTGTAAGGTTGGTCCGGGCCGCTTCATCCCACAATACCGTTGAAGCAAGATAAGACTAGTAGAGGCAAGAAAGTTGACAACATCTACGCCCATAACAAATTGTGTTCTACTCGCGCAAGAAGAACTACGCATAGACCTAGCTCATGATGCCACTATTGGGGAACGTTGCAGAAAAAAAAAATTTCCTACGGCTTCACCAAGATCCATCTATGAGTTCATCTAGCAACGAGTGATTAGATGCATCTACGTACCTTGTAGATCGCGAGCGGAAGCGTTCAAAGAACGGGGATGAGGTAGTCATACACGACGTGATCCAAATCACCGGAGATCCTAGCACCGAACGGACGGCACCTCCGCGTTCAACACACGTACGGAACAGCCACGTCTCCTCCTTCTTGATCCAGCAAGGGGGAAGGAGAGGTTGAGGGAGATGGCACCAGCAGCAGCACGACGGCGTGGTGTTGATGAAGCTGCAGTACTCCGGCAAGGCTTCGCCAAGCGCTATGGAGGAGGAGGAGGTGTTGGAGAGGGAGAGGGAGGCACCAAAGGCAAAGGTAAGAAGTCCTCCATCTCCCCCACTATATATAGGAGGGCCAAGGGGGGGGGGGCTCCGGCCCTAGGAGATCTAATCTCCTAGGGGGTGTGGCCAAGGGGGAGGAATCCCTCCTCCCCAAGGCACCTAGGAGGTGCCTTCCCCTCCTAGGACTCTTCCTCCTTGAAACCCTAGGCGCATGGGCCTCTTGGGGCTGGTGCCCTTGGCCCATGTAGGCCAAGGCGCACCCCCTACAGCCCATGTGGCCCCCCGGGACAGGTGGCCCCACCCGGTGGACCCCCGGGACCCTTTCGGTGGTCCCGGTACAATACCGATGACCCCGAAACTTGTCCCGATGGCCGAAATAGGACTTCCCATATATAAATCTTTACCTCCGGACCATTCCGGAACTCCTTGTGACGTCCAGGATCTCATCCGGGACTCCGAACAACATTTGGGTTACTGCATATACATATCCCTACAACCCTAGCGTCACCGAACCTTAAGTGTGTAGACCCTACGGGTTCGGGAGACATGCAGACATGACCGAGATCGCTCTCCGGTCAATAACCAACAGCGGGATCTGGATACCCATGTTGGCTCCCACATGCTCCTCGATGATCTCATCGGATGAACCACGATGTCGAGGATTCAAGCAACCCCGTATACAATTCCCTTTGTCAATCGGTATGTTACTTGCCCGAGATCCGATCGTCGGTATCCCAATACCTCGTTCAATCTCGTTACCGGCAAGTCACTTTACTCGTACCGTAATGCATGATCCCATGACCAGACACTTGGTCACTTTGAGCTCATTATGATGATGCATTACCGAGTGGGCCCAGTGATACCTCTCCGTCATACGGAGTGACAAATCCGAGTCTTGATCCGTGTCAACCCAACAGACACTTTCGGAGATACCCATAGTATACCTTTATAGTCACCCAGTTACGTTGTGACGTTTGGTATACCCAAAGCACTCCTACGGTATCCGGGAGTTACACAATCTCATGGTCTAAGGAAAGGAAACTTGACATTGGAAAAAACTCTAGCAAACAAACTATACGATCTTGTGCTATGTTTAGCATTGGGTCTTGTCCATAACATCATTCTCCTAATGATGTGATATCGTTATCAATGACATCCAATGTCCATAGTCAGGAAACCATGACTATCTGTTGATCAACGAGCTAGTCAACTAGAGGCTTACTAGGGACATGTTGATGTATGTTATTCACACATGTATCACGATTTCCGGATAACACAATTATAGCATGAATAAAGACAATTATCATGAACAAGGAAATATAATAATAATGCTTTTATTATTGCCTCTAGGGCATATTTCCAACACTTTTTTTGTCCTGGAGTTGGGGCCATCACCCTTCCTGGAGGCATTGCAGGAGATGTTTCTGAGCTCTTGTGCTTCTTGCTGACTGTCTTCTTAACACCAAGCCTCTTCGTCCTATATTCCTTCAGTGCCTCGTATAAAAAGCACGGAAAAAAGCATTAGATCACAGGACAAATATGTGAGCACAAGGAATAACATAGAATAACAGAACCCCAACCCTCCAAGCAAGACATAGTTTGCACCTTAACAATCTTGTTGACTACAACATCATCCACTTCCTCTCCATCAATAACTTCATCCTCCTTAGGATTGTACTCTGGGTCATCATTGATAACTCCACTACCCTCTTGAACCTCATCACTTCTACCTTCTTGTACACCATTTGTTTTCCTAATCATCGACGCTATTGCACCGATGCCAAGGGACTGGAACATCCGATTGTTCCTCATGATATTTCTAGCCCTAACCTTCTCGTACTCGGTGAGAGGCTCTTCTTTGCATGATAAAGGAAACATAACTATTAGGTGAATGTTTGGAATGCATGGACAGGCAGCCAAACATATCTTATGAAATTTTATTATCATTTAATCCTAGTTATTCAGGTAAGGAACTCTAACAGCACACAAGCACAATTAAGCCAGCTTATTCAAATTGCAGCAATACATTTCACTTAGCGTATTAAGACACAGATTTTATGAAACTGGCCACAAGGAGCAAGTTGCATACCAACGGTTGGCCTCATGCTTGACCTTGTCCTCCTTGCCATGGATGATCTTGAGGTGGTGCTTGCAAAATAGAATAAACAACAATCAGATACAACAGGGATAAAGTAAAATGATGCACTTGTATCAATAAAGGAAAGCATTTGGACCATCATGCACATACATGTAATACATGTGAAACAAACTTGATGGATAAACAATACAGTGATCTAGTGTTATTAATTAAGAAAACATGTAAGTGCACCAAACAAGCATGCATGTACACTAGGAGCAAGTAAGAAAAGTGCATAAGTGCTACTAATACAAGCAAGCAAGCAAAGTACTACTGATAGAAACAAGCAAGCAAAGTGCTACTGATAGAAACAAGCAAGCAATGAAGGAAAATGAAGAGAAGAAAGCAAGTACTATTGATACAAACCCTAATTTATAAGCAAGCAAGTAGATTCTTCTCCAAGTGCTAGTGATACAAGCAAGTAATGCTGATGGAAACCCTAATTAAGCATGTATGCCAGCAAGCAACATGAACTAGTGAATTGGTGTCATGTACACATGCTTAGACAGTCTGACAGGAAGCTAGACGAGTATATCATGAGGACCTTCAAAACAACTAGATGTTGCCACTGGTAAATCATGAAACAACTATATTTGCAGCAGTACAAAAGCAGATGAAAAAACTATACTCAACTATTGATTATGCTGTCTCTACACACCACAAATGGCTATAGACTAGATGACACAAGTTAAGACATTTTGACAATTAGAATCAACCTTGTATATTACAACAATCAAAATTATCTAGCACCAATCTAGTATATATTAAAACTAGTCATACTGCCTTAACACACCAGGAATTCCAATACCACAATAAGTACTAAGCATTCCCGTGTTCACTGGAAAGAAGAACACAAGCTTCATGCACATATCATGAAAGAAGAACACTGCTACAAACCCCATAGTGCTACTAATAGCAAAGTGCTACAAGCAATCAAGTACATGTTCATACTAACCCAAGTTGCAAGCAAGAAATGTGCATAATAAAAGCAAGCAAGCATGGAAAGTGCTACTGATAGAAACAAGCATAGTGCTACTGACAGTAACAAGCAAACAAGGAAGGAAATTTAAGGGCAACAAACAAGAAAGTACTGTTGATACAAACAAGGAAGCAAGGAGCTTCTTTTCGAAGTGCTGTTGGAAACCTAATTCACCATCTATGCTAGCTGAGTAATTGAACCATACACAAGCAAGTACTGATACAAGCACCATCAACCAGACATCATCCACTTCCTCATCCCCTGAAATCATCCACTTCCCCATCCATCCCCATCCCTAAAATCATGAACCCTAAACCATGAAGCGGACCAAACGAACCACCAGGAGGTCCTAACCCTAACCCCATGAACCCTAACCCTGACCCCATGAACCCTAACCCTAACCCCATGAACTAGAGGGAGATCATCCCCACGCAACAATAAACATGAACCCTAACCCCAAGAACCACCAGAGGACCTACCGAACTAGAGGACCTACCGAACCACCAGAGATCCTAACCCTAGAATATCCTAACCCATGAGGGGGATCTACTAGAGGGGAGATGGATCCACCAGAGGGGAGGTGGATCCACAAGAGGAGGGGAGATGGATCAAGGGGAGAAGTACCTAGGGGGAGATGATATTGACGATGCAGCGGTGGTCGTCGTCGATCGCGCCGTCGTCGATGTAGTCGCCGTCGTTGTTGA
>NC_057812.1:1561134-1572519 GCF_018294505.1 Triticum aestivum
GTTCGTCGGGGAGAGGGGAGGGGAACGGGGAGAAGATTGGGTTTGTCGGGGAGAGGGGAGGGGAATGGGGAAATTTTGCGAGGGGAGGGGAGGGGATCCCACGTGTTAGTGGGAGAGGGAGTGGTGGGTCCTGCCTGGTATTGGGAGAGGGAGTGGAGGGAAATTTTGGGAGAGGGAAATTTTGGTGGAGGGAAAATTTTGGTGTGGGAGGGAAATCCTTTTGGGTTTGGGTGTAGAAAAAATAGGGTTTTTTTGTAAACTTTGTAGAAATCATGGTTAAAATCATACCGAGTAGCACAAGAAAACGCCGGTATTGCAAGTTTAGTATTTTTGCTAATTGGTCGGCCACATTTGATGATGTGACGCGGAGGTCTCCCATTTTTTTGAATTTTTTGAATTTTTTACCGTGTTTTCAAAAACCGGCTGATTTCGTCGCGACGACCGTCCGTGGCTAGGGTTTGAGCCGTGCAAGTCTGTTGTCGATTCTGTGATGGAATGCCTACCTGTGAAGCTAAAAAGCATTTTTAGTGAAACGGGCAAGCTATGGAGGACCCGTAGTTCAAATTTCAGTCGGTTCCAGCTGAATCGGCCGAAGGTGGTCCGAATTGCCGGGAGTAGCTACGAGGGTCGGAAATGCATGCTTTTTGGCGACCGTCCGTAAAATAGGGTCTAGTTTGAGATAGACATGGAATGGCGCCATTTGGGGTGCCCCTCCTTGTAGCCGCTTCACGAAAAACGCATGTCTTTTGCATTCAAAAAATGAAAAGGTTTTTTTTTGTTAAACAAGTTGGAACCTCGCTTTGGCAACATTATTTGCCATCACAAGATGGAGGCATGTGCCCAATTTGGGCATATTATCAGAAACTATTCAACGGATGCGGCCATATCATTGCTAGTTTGGCATGAAAGCCATGAATCTTCGTTCATGGTAGGTCGTTTTTGAGAACACTTTTTCAAGAAAACGCCGGTATTGCAAGTTTAGTATTTTTGCTAGTTGGTAGGCCACATTTGATGATGTTACGCGGAGGTCTCCCATTTTTTTGAAATTTTTTGAATTTTTTACGGTGTTTTCAAAAACCGGCCGATTTCGTCGCGGCAACCGTCCGTGGCTAGGGTTTGAGCCGTGCAAATCTGTTGTCGATTCTGTGATGGAATGCCTACCTGTGAAGCTAAAAAGCATTTTTAGTGAAAATAACGGGCAAGCTATGGAGGACCCGCAGTTCGAATTCCAGTCGGTTCCAGCTGAATCGGCCGAAGGTGGTCCGAATTGCCGGGAGTAGCTACGAGGGTCGTAAATGCATGCTTTTTGGCGACCGTCCGTAAAATAGGGCCTACTTTGAGATAGACATGGAATGGTGCCGTTTGGGGTGCCCCTCCTTGTAGCCGCTTCACGAAAAACGCATGTCTTTTGCATTCAAAAAATGAAAAACGGTTTTTTTGTTAAACAAGTTGGAACCTCGCTTTGGCAACATTGTTTGCCATCACAAGACGGAGGCATGCGCCCAATTTGGACATATTATCAGAAACTATTCAACGGATGCGGCCATATCATTGCTAGTTTGGCTTGAAAGCCATGAATCTTCGTTCGTGGTAGGTCGTTTTTGAGAACACTTTTTCAAGAAAACGCCGGTATTGCAAGTTTAGTATTTTTGCTAGTTGGTAGGCCACATTTGATGATGTGACGCGGAGGTCTCCCATTTTTTTGATCTTTTTTGAATTTTTTACGGTGTTTTCAAAAACCGGCCGATTTCGTCGCGGCGACCGTCCGTGGCTAGGGTTTGAGCCGTGCAAATCTGTTGTCGATTCTGTGATGGAATGCCTACCTGTGAAGCTAAAAAGCATTTTTAGTGAAAATAATGGGCAAGCTATGGAGGACCCGCAGTTCAAATTCCAGCCGGTTCCAGCTGAATCGGCCGAAGGTGGTCTGAATTGCCGGGAGTAGCTACGAGGGTTGGAAATGCATGCTTTTTGGTGACCATCCGTAAAATACGGTCTACTTTGAGATAGACATGGAATGGCACCGTTTGGGGTGCCCCTCCTTGTAGCCGCTTCACGAAAAAAGCATCTCTTTTGCATTCAAAAAATGAAAAACGGTTTTTTTTGTTAAACAAGTTGGAACCTCGCTTTGGCAACATTGTTTGCCATCACAAGACGGAGGCATGCGCCCAATTTGGGCATATTATCAGAAACTATTCAACAGATGCGGCCATATCATTGCTAGTTTGGCTTGAAAGCCATGAATCTTCGTTCGTGGTAGGTCGTTTTTTAGAACACTTTTTCAAGAAAACGCCGATATTGCAAGTTTAGTATTTTTGCTAGTTGGTAGGCCACATTTGATGATGTGACGCGGAGGTCTCCCATTTTTTTGAATTTTTTTGAATTTTTTACGGTGTTTTCAAAAACCGGCCGATTTCGTCGCGGCGACCGTCCGTGGCTAGGGTTTGAGCCGTGCAAATCTGTTGTCGATTCTGTGATGGAATGCCTACCTGTGAAGCTAAAAAGCATTTTTAGTGAAAATAACGGGCAAGCTATGGAGGTCCCACAGTTCAAATTCCAGCCGGTTCTAGCTGAATCGGCCGAATGTGGTCCGAATTGTCGGGAGTAGCTACGAGGGTCGGAAATGCATGCTTTTTGGCGATCGTCCATAAAATAGGGTCTACTTTGAGATAGACATGGAATGGCGCCGTTTGGGGTGCCCCTCCTTGTAGCCGCTTCATGAAAAACCCATGTCTTTTGCATTCAAAAAATGAAAAACGGTTTTTGAATTTCAGTTTTGCTAAAGCACATCTAGATGTGCCATAAGTATTGCACATCTAAGTCCTATGGCATTGATCTTACGTCGATATTCATGTGGATATTTTCCTTTTTCTTTTTCCTTTTCTCTTTATGCTTGATTCACTCACTTAGATGTGCAATAACTAGAGCACATCTAGATGTGCCCTAGACACACCCTTTGAATTTGTACGGTGTTTTCAAAAACCGGCGGATTTAGTCACGGCGGTCGTCCGTGGCTAGGGTTTGAGTCATGTTTTTAGCATTCAAAAAATGAAACTTATATTGTTTCATACATGAGCATGCACAAAAACCCATAATTTTATCTTTCATCCATGAGCATGCATAAAAAATTTCAATTCCCATCAATTACCAAACTGAATATTCATTGTTAAAAACAGACTTGTTTAGATGACACTGTCATACAGCATCCATGAGCATGCACAAAATTAAACCTGACATACTTAACATTGACATGTTCATATTACACTAACAGGCTTAAACCTAACATGCTGAACACCTTCTTAACACCTTCACTCCTCCTTCTTCTCCTTCATCAACCTGATGCGCTCAGAGTGGCGAATCCCAATGCGGATGTACTCCTCTACCACAATTGGCATGGTCCTGTCGCCAAACTGTGGGATTGTTGGCGCCGCCACCATCGCGAGGTCGTCGTCCGCCACCACCATCGCGAGGTCGTCGTCCGCCACCACCATAGCAAGGTCGTCGTCCGCCACCACCATAGCAAGGTCGTCATCCGCCACCAACATAGCAGGGTCGTCGTCAGCCACCACCATAGCATGTTCGTCGTCAGCCAGAATAGGCTGCTCCTCGTCATCCCCGCTCTGCTCCTCGTCGTCATCCCCGCTCTGCTCCTCGTCATCCCCGCTGCTACTCCCATTGCCTGGCCAAATGCAAGAAAGTGTGAACATGGTGTTGTCATCGTGCAGGTAGAGGAAGCCAAAAGGACAGGAAGAAGAGAGGTAGAGAGCTTACTGGCATCGACGTCGTGCTGGTAGTACATGCGGCACATGGTGTTGTCGAACATCTTCACGGTGAACCTGGCGTCGCCGTCGTAGCAGAAGACAAGGAAGTACTCGAGCTGTAGCTCATGGGCGCGGGCGAAATGCTCCCAGTCGGTCCCTAGGTACATGTGGCCTTCACCATCAAACACCACCAACAGTTTCCATAGCCTGTGAAGCCCGCTGTCGGCCTCCCGCAGCTTCACTTTGTGGGGCTCACGGCCCGCGAGCATCTTCGCAAACTTGTCAGGCAGCCTCTGCAGCGAGGGTCAATCAGTAGTTAATTGTGGGAATCAAGCACTAGACAGCAGAGTGATGATAAAGAAATGAGTGATGATAAATATACCTGCCTACTGCAAGATTTCTCAATTATGATCTCAAAGAACTCAAAACCTTCCAAGCCAGCCATCTCACTTCTACTCTAAGCAAGCAATAGGAAACAAGCAATAGTAAATTAAACAACATGACTGGACAGAAATAGGAAACAAGCAGCATTGTAAATCAAAACAGTAGAATAATTACTACATGTGTTTGCCAGGGCCTCAATTTGGAATACTACTATAAATGGCAATGGCCTCAATTTGCTCCTACTCTATCTTGGCAAAGGGGCAATGAGTAGAAGAAGAATGTAATGTTTCCATACTTGAGCATGTTCAGTTTAAAAGAATATAAACAAGCAAGTATGCATGCATGCATATCAAATGTTGGCATCTACTGCTGCTACTACTCTGCCCATATTCATGCAGGTCACTACACCTGCATATGCATGAATCCCACTGCAGCACAAGACTTGTCAACAAGAATAACCACAACAGCACGTTCAACCATAGAATTCAACAGCAACAGAATTCAACAGCATGTTCTGGCAACAGTAACAGCATGTTCACCATAGAATTCAACAGCAACAGAATTCGGTTAATTCAGTTAATTAACCACATAATTCAACAGCAACAGAATAGCATGTCTACCACACTACCTACCACAGCAACAGTTAATTGCTATCAGGTGACTACCAACAGCAACAACATAGTAATCAAACAGCAATTCAACCACACTAGATCCACCAACAGAGCATACTAAATCCACCATGAACAATATGCCTAAATCCACCAATAGATGCCTAGTATGCATAACAAATCCTAGATTCTCAAACCCTAGAGCAGAAGAGAAAGGAGAGAGGATATGAAGCGGATGGCTTATCGCGGCGGAGTCCGAGAAGAAGTGGTCGCCGGTGGCGTAGGGCAAGCTGTGCGGGAGGCGTCGGACCAGTAGAGGCGCCGGGGAGGCGTCGCCGTCACCCTAAAAAACATCCTAATCAAACCCTAATCAGGCGGCAAGAACCCTAATCTATCATAATAGTAGATAGGAAGAGGAAGAGGAAGCGGATTCATACCCACGGTGACGGAGAGTCGGCGACGGAGAGAAAGAAGCTGGCGGCAGAGGTGGGAGAGGAAGAAGCCGGTGGCGGCGGAGAGGAGGAGCGGGTCGAGTGGATAGGAGGAGTGGAGAGGGGGAGTGGGGAAAAGAGTGGATAGGAGGAGGAGCGGGCCCAATTGTCAGCGAGTTGTTTGATACATTGAAAAGGGTGGGCATAGAGTACAAAACCAACAACCTCTTCCTAGCCCAGTGGTAGAAACCAAGTGAACTAAGCGCACGGTCGTGGGTTCGAGCCCCGGCGCGCGCATATTTTTTGGCCACACGCATATTTTTGGTAGCTTTGGTACAATAGCAAAATGGCCCACTTGTTAGTGAGTGGGTCGAGTGGCCCACTTGTCAGTGAGGTGTGTGCTTGATACTTGACTAGTTTGATATAGTCAAAAGGGTTGGCATAGAGTACAAAACCAACAGCCTCTTCCTAGCCCAGTGGTAGAAACATAGTGAAACAAGCGTATGGTCGTGGGTTCGAGTCCCCGCTGGCACATATCTTTTTGCTCACAATGAAATGGGTTCAGTTGAAGCAAAATTCAGTTACAATTCAGTTGAAGGAAAACCAGACATCATCCACTTCAGTTCAAAAAAACTACTACATGATCACAAAAACTACTAGACAACATTCTGTATGATCACCAAAACTTGAACTAAATGATCACCAATATCTAAATGATCATTTTGCAATCTTTTGCATTACAGGACAACATTTTGACAACATTCTGAGCACAACTTCATTTTGCCATCAGCTCCATGCTATAAGACCACACCACTACAGCCATCAGGATCTTCAAGCATTTTGCTACCTGGAGATAATTGTAGTACATCAGGATCACCATGCATATGCATAAGAAGGAAAACTACAGAGAGTTAAAAGGATCACCAAGGAGACCAAATTTACGTTCATGTACATTCGCTACTCATCGTCGTCGATATGAAAACAAGGAACTCTATGCCCACTCCTGTTTTCCTCATCATCACTACAATATTGCAGCATAGTATGATCAGTCCGGTTTTCCTCATCCTCGCTTTCATGTCCATCCTCTACCACCTTTCTTCTTTTCTTGATGCCTTCAACTGTTGCAGCACCAATGATCACACGTTCCCGGTCCCTTCGCACTCTGCTTTGCACCGGAACTTCCATAGAGTCATCATCAGCTTGCAACGGAACTTCCGTAGAGTCATCATCTTGGTATGTTAGTCCACCATCACTGGGGCCCTTTTCCACTTCAGTTTCAGTCACACTCCACAAGTGTCTGTGCTGAAAGTTTTACACAACTCGCCATTTTCCGTGCAAAAGAGTGTTTGGCAGATAAAACACCATTGTTGCTTGTGTTGTTAGAATAAAGGGATCACTCTTATACCAGCACCTTGCAGTGTTGATGCTTTTGAAGTGGCCATCATATTTGACAAAAGAGTCTCTCCTCTTCTTGCTACCAAGCTCAAACCAGTCACAGCGAAATAAGACAACCGAGCGATGGATGCCTCCACTAGAGTTGTACTGCAACTCTAGATGCTTCTCAACTGACCATAGAAGTCAATGATCTCACCATCATGTGACCCCTCAGTGACGATTCCACTATTCTGTGTCTTCCTTTTTTCCTCGCGGTCAACGGTGTGGTACCGGACACCGTCAGCAATGCATGCTGAATACACTCTCACTCGCTTATCCGGTAAGCATGCCAAAGCAAATAGATCATCACTGACCTTCTTCTCCTCATGCAACTTTCCAATCTGCACAAATAAACCATTTAGCAAACAATGGTATTTAACAATGGGTGAATAACACAGAAAACATAAAACATGTGGCTAAAGATCTCACATGATTCTTAAACCACTTAGCAAACACCTTGGCAACCCTTTTATCAACATTGATATTGCTTTCTTCCTGATTTAACTCTTCCTTGCATTTCCTACAATGCCAACAAAACATGTGAATTAAAACATTAGGCTCGTGCCAACCCAAGCAAAGTATATATATATATATATATATATATATATATATATATATATATAATGAGTGCACAAGATATAACGTACTCGATATATGGTAGAACCTCGGCGCAATTGCTGAGCACAAACAAAACCATCTTGTCATACTCATCACCAGCCTCCAAGTATTTTGAGGCTCTAAGAAAGTTCACACCATGGTTGAAAACAGAGACATCACCACTTTGCGAATCAGACCGCTCTCTATTTCTGCCCAGCCGGTTCCATCTTGTTTCCACATCACCAAAGTATCTAGAGCAAAAAGTCAAGCACTCGTCAACGACATATGCTTCAGCAATAGAACCTTAAGGTCTTGCCGTGTTTCACACATAACGCTTACAAGTAAGCAGCCTTCTTTCGATTGGGTACATCCAACCATATTGCACAGGGCCTCTAAGCATTGCCTCTTTGGGTAAGTGCACCGCCAAATGGACCATCACGGTGAAGAAAGCTGGAGGGAAAATCTTCTCGAGCTTGCAAATAATAATTGGGATTTCTCTTTCAAGTCTTTCCAAGACAGTTAACTTGAGGGTTTTGCAACACAGTTCTCTAAAGAAATTTCGCAGCTCAGCAACCGCTTCATATATATCCTTGTGCATGATTTCTCAGAGGCCCGCCGGTAAAATCCTTTGGAGGAGGATGTGACAATCATGGGTTTTCAGTACTGAAAGCTTGAATCCATCAGAAGTAACACACTTTGCTAGGTTAGCAGCATAACCATCTGGAAATTTCACCGCTCTTAGGAATTCACAGAATGCAAGCTTTTGTTCTTTATTCATTGTATACCATGCTCGTGGAATTTCAAATGAATCTTCATCTTCATTGTGTTGTAGATGCAAATCTTCTCTTATGCCCATGTCCTCCAAATCAAGCCTAGAACTAACCGTGTCCTTTGTCTTCCCTTCAATGTTCAGAAACGTCCCTAGCAGATTCTCGCATATGTTTTTCTCAATGTGCATTACATCGAGATTATGCCTTAATTTCATATCAGCCCAGTACGGCAGGTCCCACAAACAAGACCTCCGGTCCCAACATTGACCTTCCTCACGCTTTCTTTTCTTCGCCAGCTTTCCTGGTCTCACATCTTTCACCTTTTCAAGTTGCTGCTCCAGCTCTTCTTTAGTGAATTCTGCTAGCCTGTCACGGGTTTCATTCTCACCATTAAAATCTTTGCTTCTTCGCCAGCGATGGTTTCGGGGAAGAAAGCGGCGGTGCCCAATATAGCATATCTTGCTCCTTATTCTCTTTGAGCAAGGGTCTTTGTCACAATGGACACAAGCCTGATAACCCGTTGTGATCCTCCCAGACAGAGTGTGCAGAGCCGGGAAATCATGGATGGACCATATGATCGCAGCACGTAGATTGAACTTTTCTTCCGGACTCAAGGCATCGTATGTAGGTACACCAGTCCAGAGCTGGAGCAGTTCTTCTACGAGGGGATCCATAAAGACATCAAAATCCTTTCCTGGAGAATCTGGACCCGGGATAAGCAATGACATCATGAAGTTGGACTGATCCATGCATGCCCATGGTGGCAGGTTGTACGGCACCACAAAAACTGGCCACATGCTATAAGACGTGCTCATGTGCCCAAACGGATTAAACCCATCTGTAGCAATGCCAAGTTTTATGTTCCTTGGATCTGCAGCAAAATCAAAATGTATACAGTCAAACTCTTTCCATGCCTCTCCATCCGCTGGATGGCTCAGCTCATTGTCCACAGGTTGCCACTTCAGCTTGTGCCACTGTACCTCACGCGATGATTTCTTTGAGATGAACATCCGTTGTAGCCTTGGTATCAAGGGAAAGTGCCTCAGTACCTTCTCCGGTATTGACTTCTTCCCATCAGCATCTTTCCACCTAGATGCATTGCATTTTGGACAGTTGTCATGCTTTGCTAAATCCTTTCGAAACAAGACACAGTTATTTGGGCACACATGTATTGACACATAACCTAACCCCAGCCTGCGGATTATGCTCAATGCTTCATCATAAGATCTGGGAACACAACTATTAGGGAATTGCAAGCTCAAAAGACAGAGTATTGCGTTGAATGCGGCATTGCTAATCCGGTAGAAAGACTTGATGTGGAGTAACTTCATGGTGAAGGTAAATCTTGAAAATTTACCCCCTTCATGAGCTGCGCGCTTCGCCTCCATGAACACCTCAGCAAACAACGACTTCTGTCCATCAGCACGATCTTCAGCATCGTACAAATCCTTCAATAGGTCAGGAATCCTACCATCTTCATGCCCATCCTCTTCCTCCAAAACAACATTATCTCGCAAAACCTTTTCCATGAAATCAATGCCAACATCACCACCACCCATCATATGAGGGGCCTCTGTATCAGCTTCAAAATGTTGAGGTTGTCTGTCTAAAGGTTCTCCATGATATATCCATCTATCATATGTGCTGGACATCCCGTTAAGAAGCAGATGATCTTCCACTCTTCCTTGAGCCATTCTTGGACGGTTGAGGCATTCACAACATGGGCAAAGAAAGTGAGCATCGTTGGCAAAATTTGCCCGAACAAATGCCATGAAATCATCAACTCCTTTCATATGTTCTTTCGAAAACTTTCTAACTCCTTCTCTAATCCAGCTTCTGTCCATCTAAGTGCATCAACATTAATTAATGAAAATGGATGGAAGTAATGGAAGCTAACATTCTAGAAAATTTTATATGCTAATTACCTAACCACAAGGCCTGAAGAATTCTTAGCAAACAAGCTGAACAATTCCTAACAGCACATCAAGAAAATTCATCTATGCATTATCTACCAAACAAGCAAGCTATCTCCTAACTACTAATAGTGGATCAACAAAATTCATCTATGCTGAAGAACATCTGACTGAAATCCATCTCCCACTGCTCGAGTGACGAGAGAGGAGAGGGGGGAAGAAGTGAGGGGTGCATACCGGGAGGTGTGCTTGCGGCGGCGGCGAGTTCCCCATGCTCGGCGAGCCCCCACCACCGCCGGTCACCGCCTCCATGCCCTGCCTCACCTCCGCCCCCTGCCGGCCCCGCCCCCGCCTCCGCTGCCGGCCCCGCCCCCGCCTTCGCCCCCTGCTGGTTGCTTCCGCCGCGAGGCCGTGGGCGAGGTCACCTGCGGCGAGGCCGTGGGCGAGGTCACCTGGTTGTTTCCGCCGCCGCCCGCCGCCACCTGGTCGGAAGACCTAGAAAAACGCTAAGTGTTGCTCTGTTCGATGCCACCCGCCGCCACCTGGTCGGAAGGTCCCACTTGTCACTGGTACGTGAGAGCCGTGGTTTTATATACTATATGGAAAACTACCCACACATTAGCAACAATCTCTCTCTAGCCCAGTGGTAATGAACGAGCGAACCCAGCACGAGGTCGTGGGTTCGAGTCCCCGCTAGCGCATATTTTTTAGGGAATTAAACGCTCGCTCAACCACCTGTCAAATGGGTCCCGCCTGTCAGTGTTGCAAATCGTTGCTCTGTTCGATGCCACCTGGTCGGAAGGTCCCACCTGTCAATGATAAGAGAGAGTCGTAGTTCTATATAATGTATAGATAAACTCCCAGATGTGAGCAACTGTACCTCTCTAGCCCAGCGGTAGCATGCGAGCCAACCAAATGCGAGGTCGTGGGTTCGAGTCCCGCCTCATGCATATTTTTTGGGCGAATTAAGGGCTCGGCCCCATCTGTCAAATGGGTCCCGCCTGTCAGTGTGTCCCCCGTCTATCTGTTGAATATTAAAACTCAAGCAAAAATGACACCTAGATAGTGACACATAAGCAAGGTTGCTGAGGTGGCTGCCTAATCATCCTAATTCATTCAAACTCAAGTGTAGTGACCATTTTATATTAGTCGTTATCAGCAACGCATGAGGCAGTGGACAGTGCTACTAGCTTTACGACCATTTCCTGTAATGAAATTATGACCTTTCTAACCAAAATGGTCGTTATGGTTTAGGGTTTAGAGCCCCCTAGACAGCTTTTGACCAATTGGTCTAAAATGGTCATAAATTTATGACCAATTCTTCAAGGGTCACTGACAGAAGGTCATAAGTTGACATATTTCTTGTAGTGCCCAAGATGGGATCTCGTGGATACAGAAAGTTACGGCGGTGGAATTAGGGTTTTGGCTCTGTTTCTGATCGTTTGGGGGTACATAGGTATATATAGGAGGAAGAAGTATGTAGGTGGAGC
>NC_057812.1:1572788-1584194 GCF_018294505.1 Triticum aestivum
GTATGGTCCAAGTCTCCTGGATCTTGTTCGTTCCAAAAATCACGTTCCCGAAGGTTTCATTCCGTTTGGACTCCGTTTGATATTCCTTTTCTTCGAAACCCTAAAATAGGCAAAAAAACAGCAATTCTGGGCTGGGCCTCCGGTTAATAGGTTAGACCCAAAAATAATATAAAAGTGTATAATAAAGCCCAATAATGTCCAAAACAGTAGATAATATAGCATGGAGCAATCAAAAATTATAGATACGTTGGAGACGTATCACCGCACGACATCATTCTCCGGGAAGCCAAGGTTCTCGCCAGCTGCGACATCCCGGCATCGCCGGACACGTGTCTGCCGGCCGGATGGATTGTGGGTCAGGGGGTCGTCTGGTGGTGCATGTCCCCGCCGTCAACTCGGTCGCCTTTGCGCACGCCGTCTGCAGGTTTCTGGCAGGTTTGATACCGGAGGAGAGGGCGCATGCATCCGAACTTCGAGCCTAACAGCCTATTATGGCCGCAGATCCTCGACCAGGGCTGCACCGCTCGGATCCAGCACTTCGACGACCCCAAACCAATGTCGCACTTAAACATCGCCTGGCGACGTGCCTTCTGCGATGGCCTTAGCTTCAAGGTTGTCATCGCCGCGTGCCGCTCACAGGTTGACAAAGAAGAATAGTTTCGAATTTGGGAGTAGGGTCGTTCCGAACTTGTCATTTATTCAAATAAAATGTATGAATTCGTATGCTAAAACTAGATTGTATTTCTAGTTGTTTTCATGCACTTGGAATGACTCATGATTTGTATAAATTTTGTTTGAATATGTGTGCATATCAGAAAATGGATGCAAATTTGTATGATTATCCATGCAATTTTGACACCAATATGAGAAAAATATAGAAAATGAAAAAAGTCTCAAAATTTAAAATCCTTTTGCGTGGAGTCATTTTATGTTCAATGGCTTGTGGGAAAAGTGATAAACTAACAATATTACAAATAAAAAGTTGATTTTCCATTTTTCTAGTGCCATACATGACTTTTTGTGAACAATGTGCCTTAAATAATAATAAAAATTCCACCCTTATAATTTTCGCCTAAAGTATACCACATGGGATTCTAACTGCCAATTTTTAATGAATTTCAGAGTGATATTGCCATATTTCATTGATTTTTGTAATCTCTAGCGATTTACATCAAGTAATTCAAATTTGAGCTGCAAGTGTGCTCTAGTTTGGTCCTATGAATTCTGAAAAATCATTTTCCGCTTCGACATTAGGAATTTAGCCAATATCCACAAAGAAAGCTCAGATTTCCAACCATTTTATATGATCAGTCATCTATGCAATTTTGACATCAATGTATGAAAAAATATAGAAAATGAAAAAAGGCTCGAAACATGAAATACTTTTGCATGGAGGCCTTTTATGTTCAATGGCATGTGGGAAAATGACAAACTCACAATATCATAAATAAAAAAGTTAATTTTGCATTTTTCTAGTTTTATACATGACTCTTTTTAAGCAAGTGCCATAACTAATATTTTAAATTGTGTCGTTATATTTTTCATCTAAAGTATACCACATGTGATTCTGACTATCATTTTTTCATGAATTTCAGAGCGATATTACCATATTTCATTGATTTATTGAATTATGTCGATTTACATCAAGTAATTTAAATTTGAACTACAATTGTGCTCTAGTCTGGTCCAATAAATTCTGAAAAAATCATTTTCACCTTCCCCATTACGAATGTAGGCAATATCCACAAAGAAATCTCAAATTCCCAACAATTTTATATGATTAGTCATCCGTGCAATTTTGAAAAAACTTTGAAAGAAATTACAGAAAATGCAAAAAGGCTCAAAATTTGAAATCCTTTTGAACGGAGGCCTATTATGTGCAATGGCTTTTGGGAAAAATGATAAACTGACAATACCATAAACTTGAAAAAAAACTTCACAAACTAACCTATCTCATATGAAGATCAATGACTTTCAACCAAGATGATCATGCCCGTTTTTGGAACTAATAAAGGTATTGCCATTGTGATCAATCATTACAAAAAAGGATTGAATATTTGGTTAATAAAAAATTATTTTCCATTTTTCTAGTGCCATGCATGACTCTTTTTTGTGAAGCAGGTGCCATAAATAATATTATATATTCTAAAAAATCATTTTTAGCTTGCACATTTGGAATGTAGGAATTATACACAAAGAAAAATGTCAAGTTCCCAACCACTTTATATGATTACTCATCCATGCATTTTTTACAACAATCTAAAAGAAATTACCGAGAAAGAAAAAATGCTCAAAATTGAAATTCTTTGGCATGGGGGCGTTTTATGTGCACTAGCTTGTGGGAAAAGTTATAAACTGGCAATACACATCTCAGCAGACCATGGGTTGGGTAAAAAAGATCTTTCTCCCATTTCCTTGCGCTCGCAATGAATTTCTTGTGAAGGAAGGACGAGAAATTTCAGTACATAAGGTTGCAAACACATCTCGGATCCATAACATTGGAAGAAATCAACGATAACCAAAACAAACAATAGTAGATAAGGTAGCATCGAACACATAAGGTAGCATACACATCTCGGATCAACAACATTGGAACATCAACGATGAAGATAGCAAACTTCAGTACAACGATAGATAAATAAATCAGATTTCCGTACATGACAACTCCAATTACACAACTATGGGCGACCACTCATCCTCCGACTTTGCTTTGTACACGATAACCACTAAAACGTCGCTGGCTTCACTCATAGTCTTTACGACGTATGAATACCTATCCTCCTCTACATACTCATACTCCCGCACCATCTGCTCGTCGGTAGTCGAAGCAGGCTTTGACAACCAATCCTCGTCCTACTCCACCGTTTGTTCGTCTTCGGGCGTAGTCCTTTCGATGGTCCTCATAAAATCCTCCACGTTATCAGGCATAATTGTGTGTAGAAACATACCAGGAGGAGGCTGCACGTATCTCACCCCCGGAAGAGCTGCGAGCTCTCGTTTGACCTTTGGATCCGACAGGTTGCGTCAAGACTCGTATGAATACCATCGAGCTCGCTAACGGGGATCCGACAACTCCATTGCCTCACACATCGCCCAGACAAAAACCCTGATACAAGTCAGCCCATTTACTCGATCTGGAATTATCCGCGGGATCTCGCCCGGTCTCACGCCTATCCAAAATTGCAACGCATGCTCCGCCAGAGCTTTCGTACTTGGAAACCAGGAGTAGATCTCCTTGCACTTCTCCAATAAGACATCGTCACCAGCGGAGAACACCTCCAACGGGGTCGTCATCACCGACGGCAGCCGCTGGATTGGGGGTGGGAAGTGGGAGGTGCAGGTGGGCTGCTCAGGCCATGGGGGATGAGAAATGAGAGAGACAGAGATATTTCATCCCCTTTTTTCAAACATATGACGCATCCGTCCACTAATCAGTCCCACATGTCGGCATTTAAGGTATGTCCCACGCTTCAGCACCGGGTGAAGTAACATTCAACAACTTTGACCCAGCAGCAAGGCACCGTTTGGCCTTTTGTGGGGCGTAGACAAGTAGAGGAAGGGGAAGGTGAGCAAAGTTAGATTGGCGTGGCAAAACTGAGCACAATTAAGGAAGGAGGGAAACAAAAATAGAAATGTCCAAAGTTAATAGGTTAGTCCATATAAATAATATATAATGGCATATAAAGCATACAAAATGATAATATAATAGCATCAGACAATCAAAAATTGTAGATATGTTACAGGCGTATCACACACCTCAAACCTCGATCTGTCATACACTGTGTTCAGCACCACAATACATTACGAACTGAGTTTTAAGCCCCGGTTCTGCACACACATGTTTCGAATCCTAAATTGCATTATTGCGACCTAAGTCACTTAATCTAATAGTAACCTAAATACATGAACGTGCAAGTATGAGGGCAACATCTAGAAACATACGTGTATGCGAAACACAGATATGCGTATTCCAACAGACCACGTGGGTATTAACGTGCGAATACCCCAAACAAACAAACATGATAAGGGTGACAAATAAGCAGAGATACTTGATCTGATCATGGGTAGTGCCTCTATTTGTAAGATTGTTACTATATCCACGATGGCGCGCGTTGCCGCACCCGTCTATTTTGACAATATAGTGATAATAACTTCCATAAGTATATAAGGGAGTTCTTGATAAACCAAATTGGAAAGTAAAGTCATTTTTATCCGAGACAAAATTTTGCATTACTCATTAGAAATTAGCAAGGTAAAATGATTGGCATCACTTGTCCAATAGTCAACATCCATCAATTCACCATCATAAAATTAGACATACAAAGCAAGAAGATATAACATCATTCATCCACATCACATACTGATATGTGGACTTTACAACCACTGGTAGCAATACTTCCATGGCATGTGCTTGTACCTTGGAACGGTGTCCTCCTAATATGGATCTTTTGGTGCTTCCATTACCTGTGCTTGTCAAAGAAATGTGCCTTTCCCAACCTGGATCTTTCGATCAAATACAACCACATCCTACATTAGTACAGCACAAATAATTAATATGCAGCAATATGATATAAGAAAGCATGTAGATTTACTAATTATGTATCTTTGATCTTATAATAAAATGAAGATATCTTAGCTTGGGTTGTAACGAAATACACGAAATGTTGTACTCATAATTGCATGTAATCGTACACATGGTCAAATAGTTTGCCAACTTTCTAGTTTGTGGAATAAGAGGAACACATGGATTAACTAAATCTCACAAACTGAGGGAGCTCTACAGCTAGAGAAGAGCACTGTAGCAAAACTTCAAAGTGCCGAAGTTGGTTAAGTCAGAGTCTATCCTAAACAGGCAGAACAAAGAGAGTTATTCCATGGGATAACAACCTAACCAGGAAAGTCAAGAGCTACAAATAGTTCCAATTGTAACATTGTGTTCTCTTGGTACTTCTCACGGAATTAGTAAACTACATTACCCATACGAACGATAAGTCCACTACAAATATAGTAAAAAAGGAGAAATATTCAATTTATTATTGTCATAGATGGTCATGATGATCGAAGCTGGCCAAGCTTCAGAAACGATAAGCTCATAACCTAAAGAATATTATTCTTTACTTATTTTCTCCGAGCCTAAATATTTTCCTAGTACAATAAAAGTAATGTTTAGTGGGCTCAGGCTGCGCTAGCGGGACGAAATCTTAGTCATGGACCCAGGCTCACCTATGAAATAGCCTGCAGTCATGTTAATGGTTCAACTAATTGATGGACAACAGAAAATGGAAAAAACCATAAAAGTGCAAGGAAAAGGGCTCACATATGGCTCATAGTAAGTATTGTAACACATATATCAATGGTTATCTCTGCTAGAAATTTTACCTAGAGGAAACAAGCAAGTGCAGAGTCACAAAAATATCACTACCGGACTCGCGGTCTATGCCTACGGCCACGGGCCGTCGGCATAGGCCCCTAAGCCGTCGGCATAGATCTATGCCTACGGTTGCCGTCGGCATAGGCCCGTCGGCGTAGATGTCGTCAGCGTACTCTTGTTAGACCGTTGGCATAGTATAGCCGTCGGCATAGGGGCCTATGGCGACGGCTTGATGTCAGCCGTTGGCATAGTATCGCCGTCGGCAGTGTTTTTCGTCTGACGGCAACGGACGGTGCTATCAAAAGCGCTGACGAATCGCCGTCGGCATACCTCTGCCACGTGGCAACCCCTGGTACTCCTGGTGGCAGGGCTATGCCTACAGCAAAGCCGTAGGCATAGATGAATCTATGCCGACGGCTTTGCCGTAGGCATATCTATGCCGCGTGTCATCTCCTGGTTCCTCCTGGCAGTAGGGCTATGCCTACGGCAAAGCCGTCGGCATAGATTTTCAGCTATGCCTACGGCTTTGCTGTAGGCATAAAAAGTCTATATTCATAATAAATAAGACAAGTGATATTGCAAAAACTGAATAAAAGAAACTATATTCATAATAAATGAAGCATTGCAATTATTTGGCCTGAATAATAAACGATCGACTTTATTAATATGAATGTCAACTACAAGCATTCAGGAATTACACTTAGAGGAAAAGGAAATAAAAGAAGCAAGGAAAAGTCCTAAACTAAACCTATACTAAACTATCTACTTCATCTTCTGCTTCTTTCTTCTGGTTCATCAACCTGCAAAACAAGAAACAACAAATAGGAAAAACTTGATTAAGGTTAAAATGTAGCATTCCCCTTATGGAAATGCCTTTGCTGTAGGAGCTAGCACTTAGGAGTTTGGAAACATTAGTCAAACCCCAATCAGATTAAGTTGATAAAAGAAACATTAGAAGAGAGCTAACACTGCATAAATGGAGCCAATGGAACAGTAACCAGCAAGGCCAAAAGGAATAGGTTCAATTGGCAGTAAAGAATAACCCCATAGAGAAGTAAAGCCAGCAAAGTATAGATCAAAGCTAAACCCAAAGATCAACTCTAATTAGCACTAACTCCATGATTAGGGGATCCCTCGATTAAGCTTGGGTTAGTTTTCAGATGAAATCCAACTAACCCACTACTAACCAACTAACCCAGAGGTAGGGTTTGAAGTAGGGATTGTCCTCAGGCAACCTAGTAGTGCTAGGACTATTGCATCATTGGATCAAGTAGTGCAGCATCTGCTGTTAAGTAATGGTGAGAGCCTCAGGACACCATCATTGGCATGGCAAGACTAAGGAGCACCTGTTCTTATCAGTGAGAGTATGAGAGAGAGAAAGAAAGTGAAGAGACCAGTGTAGCATCTGTTCAAATCAGATTTAAGAGAGGGAGTTGGTAAGGAAAGATACAGTCCATAACCTGCAAGAATAAATAGGCCATTGATAGCACATTTACTAAACATCTGCCATAAGCAGAAGTGCAGAACACATACACCCACTTACACATGGGTACTATTCTGTATATAGGTACTAAACCATACAAGAAATACCAATACATGGTATTTAGATAAAGACTAGTATATATCAAACACACATACCAGCTTGAAAGAGAAACTATAATTTTATACCACTACAGGAGCAAATCATGAACAATACAGAGTAATTGCAGTAAAGAGATGAATTAGTATATGTTGATCAATAAGAAAGTTACAGCTATATACAAATGAAGGACTATATCCTTTATAAGATAACAAAGAAACAGTAGCACTTGTACATATGAATAAATAGAACCAGCAGCCAACTAATAAAGAAACTAGCATGTGATATAGGATAGGAACAATAACATCTATAAGACCAAGATAATTGCAGTGATAGACCAACAGTAGCATAGAATTTCTTGTAATCAGTCCATAGACATGAACTAGAACTAGAATATGAACATGTAAAGCAGCAGGAGCATAAGTAGACCAAAGTCCACATTGCCAAATCCATAAAGATAGCACAATAATCAATTGAGCTAATAATAGGTGAGACAACCTTCACCAAGCACTAACAGGACACGCGGAGCAGCATCAAATCGACCATGACATGCTCGAAGAGAGTAGTATGAGCAGGGGAGCAGAGGGATTGAGGAGCTTACCATAAGCAACGCCACCACCATGGTTGCGGTGTGGCCAAATCACCGTCGTCGCACGGTGGCAGGCGATAAGGTAGTCGAGGCTGACGGATCTGGGGCAGTAGCACCACAGGCAAAAACCAGGAGGCGCTGGTGCACAAGGAGGCACGGGAGGTGGCGCAGGCGACAAGATCCACGAGCAAGAGCACGCCGACGACAAACCTCTCCCCACCATCGAAACCCTAGAGAGGGAGAACCGATGGGGGCGACCACGGGCGGTAGGGAGAAGCGAATCGAATGAGTGGAGGAGGTAGAGCGGCTCAATGAGGAGCCTTGGGTAGCTAGCTCAGCGACAGAGCTCGCCGGAGTAGGCTGGAATCGGCCGGTGACCGAGGCGGCGATGTGAGGCGACGAAAGAGAGAAGGGGATCGAGAGATAGGGGCTCGGGATCGAGAGAGAGGGGCTTGGATCGAGAGAAAGGGGCTCGGGAGCTCGCCGGTGCCTGACCCGCCGCCCGCTGGCCTCGCCGTCGCCGGGGGTGAGGTGGCGGCCGAAACCCTAGCTAGCACGGGGGACGATGGAGGGCGGGAGCGCCGATTCTGGACGGAGAGGAAGGAGGCGTGGAGCTTGGGGAGCTCGGGGGAGTGCTTCCTGTCGCCGGAGCTCACCGGAATAGGCCGGCGTGGGTGGTGGCGGCAGCGAGGGAGAGGGGTTCGTGGGGGAGAGAGGAGCGAGGAGCGAGGTCGCGAGACAGAGAGGGAGGAGGCGTTCGGTGGAGTTGGGTGGGCTCTATCTTGTGGGCTCTTTTTTTTCTCCTTTTCTCTAGATGGATGGATGGATGGCTGGATGGATGTGGGGTGGAGAGCTAGATGGATGGATATGCGCCACATCATCGATCCATGGCACAAACGTTTCCACCAATAGGAATCAAGCTCATGCAATTGTGTTCTCCCTTTTGTTTTTTCTAAATTTTTTTACTCTCTTGGACCGCTGAAGGAGGGCAAGTGCTAACCGCGTCCACGCCGGTGAAGGGTCTGGCGTCCTCTGGCCTCGCCGCCATCGGAGCAGCGCTAGAGGTGGAGGCCATCGAAACCCTAGCCACGAGGTAGGGTTGTGGGTGGACGGAAGGAGCGGATCGTGACACATGGATGGACGCGGCAGGACGAGGTCCGGCGGACCCGGCTGCCGGCGATCTGTGAGGGGAGAGGAGGATCACAGCGGCATGCCAGATGCAGCCACTTGTAAACTGCACCATCTTCGAGTTAGTATCTGGCTATCGAGAGGGAACGTGTCCGGTTTATGAAGGAAGTGTGTTGCCCGTTGCTCCGTTGACCTCGAAACTTCTTGTGCTCTCAAATGGGGGCATTTCATGACACGTTCCCGGGCATAGCATTTTTTGGGACCGCCTGGAATATTTGAGACATTTACTGCATCTGTAGGGCTTCAATGTGGAAAAATGCAGATCTGCACGGTGGCCACCTGAAATGATGTCAATAAGTGGTTTGTAAATCATATATGATGTCTTTGCAGTATGCGTAGGCCTAGTGCAACGAAAGGAGGAGGAGCCATACCACTGGGGGGCGAATGTACCTTGGCGGCATGTCGGATCTAGCCGTAAAAATCCACGGAAAATCATACAATGCTGGAAATCCTCGGGACCTGGCACGGTGTCATCATATGGCCCTTGTAAGGTGTGGTAAAAATTCGAGCGTGTTTCGCAGAAGTCTGACCGGCGGCCACTTGTAAACCGCACCATCTTTGGGTTAGTATCTTGCTATAGAGAGATAATGTTTCGGTTTGTGAAGGAACTACGCTGCCCGTTGCTCCGTTGACCTTGAAAATTTTCATGCTCTCAAAGGGGGCCATTTCATGAAACGTGCCAGGACATGGCATTTTTGGGCACGCCTGGAATATTTGAGACATTTACTGCATCCGTAGGGTTTCAATGCGGGAAATCACATATCTGCACAGCGGCCACCTGAAATGATGTCCAAAAGTGGTTTGTAAAATCATATATGATGTCTTTGCAGTATGCGTCGGCCTAGGAGGAGCAACCCCACCACGGGGAGGGGCGAATGTACCTCGACGAGATGTCAGATCTAGCCGTAAAAATCCACGAAAAATCATACGATGTCGGAAATCCTTGGGACCTGGCACGGTGTCGTCATATGGCCCTTGTAAGGTGTGGTAAAATTTGAGCGCGTTTCGCAGAAGTCTGACCGGCGGCCACTTGTAAACTGCACCATCTTCAGGTTAGTATCTTGCTATAGAGAGAGAATGTTTCGGTTTGTGAAGGAACTGCGCTGCCTGTTGCTCCGTTGACCTCAAAAATTCTCATGCTCTCAAAGGAGGCCATTTTATGACACGTGCCAGGACATGGCATTTTTCGGGCCCGCCTGGATTATTTGATAAATTTACTGCATCCGTAGGGTTTCAATGCGGGGAATTGCAGATCTGCACGACGACCACCTGATATGATGTCCAGAAGTGGTTTGTAAAATCATATATGATGTCTTTGCAGCATGCATAGGCCTAGTGCAACCAAAGAAGGAGGAGCCCCACAACTGGGGGGCGAATGTACCTTGGTGGCATGCCAGATCAAGCCGTAAAAATCTGTGGAAAATCATACGATGCCGGAAATCCCCGGGACCGGGCACAGTGTCTTCATATGCCCCTTGTAGGGTGTGGTAAAAGTTTGAGCGCATTTCGCAAAATCCTGACCGGAGGCCGCTTGTAAACTGCAACATCTCCGAGTTAGTATCTAGCTATCGAGAGAGAACGTGTCTGGTTTGTGAATGAAATGCGTTGCCCGTTCCTCCATTGGCTATTTCAACCCTCCATCACACATGTATACATATATTAAGACACAATGCAAGTTTGGGTACCATTGATACCCCCAAGGCCCCCGACCGACCTAATCCTAGCCCGGTTGACCCGAGGATCTAGGCCTTTGACTTTCACCGAACGGCCTTTGACCAACGTACTTTTCCACCTGGTTGTGATAGGTCAGCCCATAGGAACATTTCAAAACAAGGTCTGGGCCCAACACACCAGCGGACCCCCCTCGTGTCGACCCGATGCGGCCATTCCCCCCCCCCCCACTGCAAGTGTCGGCGGCAGCGCCTTCCGTGAAGGGGGTCACATTCCGGAGCCGCGTGTCGTTTGTTTGCACCTGACAGCACACTTCCAGACATGTAAGAGGACCTGGCGCAAGATTTGATGGCATAGCTAGCCCCCAAAGGCCCCCGACCACACTCGTAGACATGCGAAGAACAATCCATGGTGGGGGATTTTTTCACATACTCCTGCATCTTACAAAAATATAAGAAATTGCCACACATATTATATCATATGTGTCTGCACTGTGTAAAAATCTCATGAATTGATTACGCTTCAAGTGTTCAGGAATATTCATGCAACGCCAAAACCGCAGAAGGATTACTTCGATTGCATCGCCGTTCATGAGGGCAAACCTCACACCGGAGCCACGTATTGCCTCTTTAGACATGGCACCACATCTTTCGACGTGTATGAGGACTCGGCGCGATGCTCTGGTGGCATTGCCCCCCCCCCCAAGGCCCCCGGTCAGTCGAACCCTGGACAAGTTGACCCGGAAATCTACGCCTTTGACTTTCACCGGACGATCTTTGACCAATGGACGTTTTCACCTGGTTGTGATAGGTCGGCCCATAGGAACACTTGAGAACAAGGTCTGGGACAAACCCACCATAAGATTCCCTTCGTGTCAACCCGACATGGCCGTTTCCTCCCTCCAAGTGACAACGGCATCGGCGTCCATGAAGGGTCACACTCCTGAGCCAGTTGCCTTTGCACCCGCCACCACAATCCTTGAAACAGTCTGATGAAGCAAACATGATT
>NC_057812.1:1584204-1590238 GCF_018294505.1 Triticum aestivum
CCCCCCCCCCCAAGGCCCCCGGTCAGCCGAACCCTGGACAAGTTGACCCGGAAACCTACGCCTTTGACTTTCACCGGACGATCTTTGACCAATGGACGTTTTCGCCTGGTTGTGATAGGTCGGCCCATAGGAACACTTGAGAACAAGGTCTGGGACAAACCCACCATAAGATTCCCTTCGTGTCAACCCGACATGTCCGTTTCCTCCCTCCAAGTGACAACGGCATCGGCGTCCATGAAGGGTCACACTCCTGAGCCAGTTGCCTTTGCACCCGCCACCACAATCCTTGAAACAGTCTGATGAAGCAAACATGATTTAAGTTTGTTCAAATTTGAAACATAGTATAGCACATAATCCTTTCAAGATTCTGATAAAAACCATATGAATTTCGTCAAAATCAATCCAAGTATCAATTACTTATGATTTTAATAAAGTAGAAGGACCTATATGCAAAAGTACAGGAGGCCACATTTCTAACATACTCAAAAACAAAAACAAACTGGATATTCATAATCTATGGAAAATTCTACCCTAAATCGATGTATAATTTGTGTATGTTTAAGTTTAGATAAGTTAGATTTAAATTAAACAAAATTTAACTTAAAAAATAAAAATAATTTAAAATAAAAACAAATAATATCTATGCCTACAGCCATGCCATAGGCATAGTTCTCGGCTAGGGGCTGCCAGGAGGTGCCACGTGGCGCGGCTATGCCTACGGCAAGGTCGTAGGCATAGATGGAAAACTATGCCTACGGCTTTGCCGTCGGTATGATCTGGCACGTGGCAGCTCCTAGTAAAAAAATATAGATAATATCTATGCTGACGGCCGCCGTCAGGGCCGTCGGCATAGATTTAACGGCGTCAGCCCGCCGTTTGTCCCTGGGCCACCAGGGCCACATCTATGCCGACAGCCTAACTATGCCTACGGCCACCGTAGGCATAGATTGATATATGCCGACGGCCTAACTATGCCTACGGCTGCCGTAGGCATAGATGGAGGTATGCCGACGGCTTCTCTATGCCGACGGCTTTTCCCAAGCCGTTTGCGTAGCTCGAGTTATGCCGACGGCCCCGACAAAAAGCCATCGGCATAGATAAGGCCGTGGGCATAGAGGATTATTCCGGTAGTGTATGTGATACAAAAAGTTTGAGAATGGTAAGTCAGTAATGGGTAAAGCAACTATGACACCAATTTAAAAGAGTTCTAGATATCAATCGTTACAGTGCTAAACTCACAAATCAGGTAGACTCAGAAAATAAGAAGAAAACAATCTGTAACAATATCTATTGAGTTAAACCTCCCCTCAAATATCCAGTATAAGCATTACTCTGTACAAAAAGAGCTTTCAAGAAGCAATCTATCATCATGTAAGCCAGAGCAATCAACATTTAACATACTATATGTTCCACCGTTATTGACTTTGCCCTATCTCAGAAGTTAAAATTTGACTATTTATTTTGTGCGAATTCATTTATTAAATGGGAAGGAAATGCATGGTGACCAAAAAATGTAGGAAACCTGTAACCACACAACTTTTTTTAAATACCATCAGCGAAAGTTTTCAGGGTTTGATTAGTCGGACACTGGGGGAGCACTTTATGAGGTTTGTAGGTTGAATCCACCGCAAGATGTATAAACCTTATTACTTATAAGCAACTAAAGCCTCTTACCTTTAAGATTATATGTGCCGTCATTTATGACAAAGCTTCATCCAAGCTGAAAGCAAAATTTCCCAAACTACATGGGCACCGCCATCACAATACCTCCGAGAAATTCCAAGTTTTCCCACCTTCCAATTTTTTTCGAAATCTTTTATTTTGCTAGATGAGCAAGATTCCTGTCATCCCATGGAAGGCATTCAAGAATTATGCGAGCCAAATAAAATGTTACGTAAAAAACTTGACTATTTTGGAATGTAAAAATTTAAATTGAGATGCTCACTAACATCATTTTTCAAAGATGGAATTCCACTTTTTTTACCAAATTAGTACAAAGAAAAGAATTAATGTAACACTGGATAACTTAAAAGAGGCACGTAACCATCCTCGTTGTACATCCCAGCTTCTAGTATAGTTGCTGCACAGCAAATCAGAAAGTGGATTGGTTACTGTACTAATTTCAAGAGATGAAGAGAGAAATTAAAAATAGTAATGAATGCACAAAATAAATAAGAGAAACACATAGATGTTGGTAAACCTGGTTATACAACTGATTCTTGAATTTTTCTGCATGTGGTTTCCCCTCAGATTTAAATGCATAAGAAACTTGAGCATCAACTCCTGTGACAGAATTGAAGTATTTTCCAAGTACGAACCTTTCATTGTTAAAGCAAACAAAAAATCATATTCTTTTCTTTCTGCTCAATTCTGTAAAAGAGAAAGAACCAATTAAAAAAGTATCACCAACATAAATTTTACACTTCAGAAAACGATCAAACTGTACATAAAAGAATTAAGAGAAATTTGAGTTTATTTGGAATATCTTGAACAAGTAGAAAAAAATGATTAAATAGATACAATGGAACTCACATGATTAAATCGAGTGTACCAGTGATAATTGTGAGGGGCCTTGTATCATGTCAAAGCTCTCGCGTAAAGCAGATATTCTAAGACCTAGCAAGCTGCATGAGAGTGTCTACAGCCATTTCTTTTGGGATGATTCTCGTGTTTTCATGGTCTGAAGCATGGCATTCCCCTGTGGCCTAGGCATATGGCATAAGGGGGAAGGAGAACTGTACCTGTAGGCAAGCAACTACCAACATGGAGCAAGTGCAGCAGGGCGGCGGCCATCTTGAGATGTACCTGTAGGCAAGGACGACCAGCGTGTAGTAAGTGCAGCAGGGCAGAGGCCATCTTGGAACTTGGATGGCAACAGACATGTGGCTGACGACCTACTTCACAAGCAGGAAGAGATTCAGATCGGGTCCGAAGGACCAGAACGGTGAAGTCGGTGCCTAGCCTAGGTTTTCCCCGAGAGGTGTCTGCTGCAACCACATAGTAGCCCTTGAGAATTCAACCAGCGCGCCACGACAGCCGCTTCCAAACCCCTCTCCTTCCCCGCATCGGCTTCCTACATCGCCTCGCCCTGCATCGATCGGTGAAGCCCTACACCGCCTCGCCCCGCATCGATCGGTGAAGCACGCGTGGCTTCGTGTCGCTTCGCATCAGGCGATCACTCGCACACGAGGGATTGGAATGAGACTGGTTTGGTCGGTGACGGAGGATGCACAGAAGTAGGAGAGACACACAGACTTGTAGAGGACGGATGGAGGAAGTGACTCCGGCCGCCTCCTTCGCCATGATCTCCTATTTTTGTGCGAGATTTGGAGGCTCGGTCTAGAAGGGCAGCGATCTGAGTAGCTCCACTCCGCATGATGTGCTTGGCGATCCGTTTGGCCCGCCGTTGACATTTTCACCACACCTCTCTCTATTTCTCTCTGCGGATACGACCACAGCGGCGGCGCACCTGGAGGGATCGGTTGGAGTGGAGGGTGCGGGGAGGGGATTCTTCCTGTTGCATCTTGAGGGTAAAAACGTGAGAAGGAGGATGGCGGCGGCTGGGCGAAGAAGAGGCGTCCTTCCACGGATGGGGATGGGGATTTCGGCGGTTGCTGGGCAATTGAATCCCAGACGAGAGACGAGAGACGAGAGGACAGGCCGTTAGGGAGTGGGGGCGAGGGGAGGACTGCTCATGCCCGGCAGGCCCAAACAACAGCAGATCGCTGATTTTGTTGCCGGAGCATCGGCCCAGTCCGTTTAGGGCTCCCGGCTGGGTGGAAGGTGCATCCAACGGCCAAAAACGCCTAGAAGTGCAGATCCGACGGTTGAGATACTAATAGCCTGAGAGGGCTGGAAAAGTGCTCGGTTGTAATGTTTCTAAATGAGACCTACGATCCACATGTGACACAAATAGAACTCCACAAGCACTCTCCTAAAATTAGTTGACTTAACATTGCCTATTTTGGGATTTCTATTCTCTCCCTGCAAAATGTCTCCACTTCTTATCTCTACTACTCATCCTTGATCTTTAATTATATAGAACTAGAGATAGTTGTCTCCTTGAAGGGAGCACCTTATTTATAGGACTGGTAGAAGAGACCGACGAATTAATCACGTGACATCTGACACTAACCAAACTCCACAACCCTTTGTACTAAAATTAACATACTCCACTATTTGAGATTTATTTTCTCCCCAACCAAAATATCTCCACTACTTATCCTTGCACTTTTGACATAGCCTGTTTTTTCAAAGAGAAAATAGAACAGGAAACATCGCAAAGTCTAGAAATATCTTGTCACACGTTTTTAACTAATCAAGAATTTGGGGTTCATTGAGAAACATGCACGTGCATGGGATCGTGAGGAAGGCAGCACGGGTCCGTCAGGAGTGGCGGTTACCACTCCAACAAGAAAGGAGGCTATTGGACGCACGTCGATCTGGAGTCCGATTCAGTGTGTTTTTTGTTGATGCTTCTTTCACTCATTTAGTTTCAGTTATAATTTACATACACCAGTTTCTTGAAATGACTGAAATTAATTATTTGCAATGAGTGAAATTATCTTTTGGAAATAATTGAAACATGTCTTTCAATAGAAAGGAGTGAAATTGGTTTTTTGAAATGAAAGAAATCTTTTTAGAATGATTGAAATATTTTTTTAAATAAGTGAAATGTATTTTTTGAAATGATTGAAAACAATCTTTTAAGTGTGTGAAATCCGGTTTTATGAAATGAATGAAATCCAAGAGATTTTATTTCAATCATTCATATATTTTAAACTATAGTTTCATTTTTGATTTTTTTAAATATATTGAGCTCCTGGTACCAACACCTTCAGAGTAAGACTAATCTTTGATACATTTAAAACACGTTTAAATTCAGTGTTTCAAGCTAGTTATTTCACTCAATGTATTTCAGTATGTGAAACTGGTGATTTGTCAAGCTGGTTACTTATGTGTGAAATTAGTTATTCGAAATCGGTATGTGAAACTTTCACTAGACCTGGCTGAGCTCTCTGGGATCCAGTGGCCGTCCATTAGCGCTCATAATTTGTCTAAGATAGTTTTCAGTACATATAGTCCCTTACATTTTGCTACTTTTATAAATGTATTTTCACATTCTCATTTTATTTTCTGCTAAGTGTTTACTGGCAGTTTATTTTTATGTTTAGATATACAAGTTCACTAAATGTCACCTTCACTCCTGACTGTAACCTATCTCTCGAAACCACCATGCGTAACATAACAAAGTGCTTTGCACACTCTTAATAAAAAAAGATATACTCATTTATTCTACACACACACATTTGTCATGCTTACTCTACATTATTATTCTCTTATATTCTGTTACACACCGATCCGTCATATATTACGAATCCAGTTTTAAACCCGAGTTCTTTACACACATGTTCTTAATCCTAAACTGCATTGTTGCCACCTAAATACATGAACATGCAAGTATGAGGAAAACTTCCAGAAACATGCATGTATGCAAAACACGAATATGCGTATTCCGACAGACCACGTGGGGATTAACGTGCGAATACCCAAAACAAACGAACATGATAAGGGCGATGAATAACCGTCTTGATCCGATCTTAGAGAGTGCCTCTATTTGTAAGATTTTTATGACACCTACGATCCACATGTGACACAAATAGAACTCCACAAGCACTCTACTAAAATTAGTTGACTTAACATTGCCTATTTTGGGGTTTCTTTTCTCTCCACGCAAAAAGTCGCCACTACTTATCTCTTCTACTCATCCATGATCTTTATATAGAAGTGGAGATAGTTGTCTCCTTGCAGGGAGCACCTCTATTTATAGGACTGTTAATTACAAGACCGACGACTCAATCATGTGACATGTGACACCAACCAAACTCCACAACACTCTGTACTAAAATTAACATACTCCACTACTTGAGATTTCGTTTCTCTCCAACCAAAATATCTGCACTACTTATCCTTGATCTTTTGACATAGCCTTTTCTTTTGATCAATCAAAAAGAGAAAAGAGAAATAAATCTCA
>NC_057812.1:1590248-1595317 GCF_018294505.1 Triticum aestivum
TTTTTTAGCACAACTGCGACTACATCTATAGACCAGTAGTTCACCACTTCACTGGAAAGTGCGTTTGAAATTGTAGCAAAGTTTTCTTACTTTCGTAACAACTAAAGCGCATTCTCTCCTTTACTCTTATTCCGGCATGGATCCCACTAAGCATCTAGGCAAGGGCGATTTCCAAATCTTTTCCAGCACAACATATAAAGCACGCCTTCTACTGGAGAACAAATCAACAAAAATATCCATGATATCCTAATTGATCGTGCCCTTGGGTCTGATGGTTTTCTCGAAAAAATGTTGGAACGTAATAGAAGATGACTTCCCAACTCTTTCCCCCTTGAATTCATTAACGATTATAATCTTGTTTCACACCTACTCCATCCGTTCCCTAATATAAGATCTTTTAACTTTTTCTTGATTCGTATGTATCTAGACACATTTTAGTATGTATGTTCACTCATTTTAGTGTGTATGTAGTCAATATTTTGAAATGGCTACAAGGTATTATATTAGGGAACAGAGGGAGTAAATTCTAGGCATTAAACTCGTCACTATGATCCTTGTCGGCAGATTCCAAGGGAAGCATTCTTCAACTCACTCACCAAAATCATAATGGTTTCATAAGTGGTGGGACCATCAAGACCGCCGCCTCACTTGGAAGTTTAGAATTTTTACACCAATCCCAGCAATCAAAATGGAAAATATTGTGCTTAAAATTGATTTTGAGAAATCCTTCCACATCATTGAGCACAACACCATCATCAGGGTTTTGGAGAATCTAGGCTTTAATAAGCGTTGGATTGGATGGATTGACTCCATTCCCTCCATTGGTACATCTTTTATGCGTCTTAACGGTGTCCTTCAAAAGAAGTTTCATTTCGGCATGGGACAGACAAAGAGTCCCTCTCTCATGTCTCCTCTTTGTTGTCGTCTAACCTCTCCCAAACCATTAGTAACAATGCATGTCAACTGAAATTGCTCAAGCTCTCTCTCCCAATCTCAAACAAAAATTTCTTCGTCGTTCACTATGTTGATGATATGCTTCTTGTACTGGAGGCTTGCCATCTGAAATTCCTTTGGTTTGAAGGTGTCCTATAATCTTATGGTCAATCCACCGGTCACATAGTCAACTTTCAAAAGTCATTCCTCCTTCTTATCAATGTGGCACCCCAGCTCAGAGGAACTGGAACACCCCATATTCCAGCCCAGAGATCAGGTCTTCTGTAATACGACACTGCTTGGCATAGAATAAACCAGCTCTTATTACAAATGATTGTTGGGGAATGTAGCATGCAATTTCAAAAAAAATCCTACGATCACGCAAGATCTATCTAGGAGATGCATAGCAACGAGAGGGGGAGAGTGTGTCCACGTACCCTCGTAGACCGAAAGCGGAAGCTTTTAACAACGTGGTTGATGTAGTCGAACTTCTTTTCATTTCCGACCAATCAAGCACCGAACGTACAGCACCTCCGAGTTCTGCACACATTTAGCTTGATGACGTCCCTCGAACTCTTGATCTAGCAAAGTGTCGAGGGAGAGTTTCGTCAGCACGACGGCGTGGTGATGATGATGGTGAAGTGATCCGCGCAGGGCTTCGCCTAGGCACTACGACAATATGACCGGAGGCGTAAACTGTGGAGGGGGCGCCGCAGATGGCTAGGAATCAATGTTGTGTATTCTAGCACCACCCAAGGCTACCAGGAGGTAGTAAGCAGCTATTGTATGGAGTCAAGTAAATCAGTAATAATATGCTCTTTGGAGGGTTTCACTATATATCTAAGATTGGAAAAATCCAACTTAAATCACTGTTTCCAGGCTGTGACCGAAGGCTTGATCTTTCTGAAGTGATGGTTGTTGCGCTCCTTCCATAGGCTCCAGGCCGACGTCAAGAAGATATCCATCCACATCTTTCGGGGCTGCTTGGTTTTTTGGTGCATGATCATATCGAGTCTGTCATGATGTGTGGTCCAGGTGAAACCCAGAGATCTCTAGCACTCCTGACTGAAAGTGCAATAAAATACTAGGTGTTCCACCGTTTCTTCTACATGTTGGCCGCACAAGAGGCAATCAAAATTGTTTCCAATGTTGTAGTGTCTCCTCTTGAGCATGTTTCTGGTGTTGAGACGATCAACAAGTAGGAGCCACCCAAAGGTCTTAATCTTGGGAATACATTTTGCTATCCATAGCCAACCGAAAGCTTCATGGGCAATCACATCCCTGAAATAAAATTTGTAATATGAGGATGTTTTGAAGTTATTGTCTCCCCACACACATTGCCAAGTGTCATGATCCTCCGTAAGTGTGATTTCGGCCACCTCAGCTTGGATGGAGCGCAGTTCATCACGAGCTTGAATAGAGAGTGGTAGGTGGAAGGTTTCATGCAGATCAGTGGATGTTAGGAGATGTTTGACCGAGAGATGTCTTCAAAAATGGCATAAGAATAGGCCCTCGGGCATGTTTCAACATATATGGACTGACTCCAATTATCTTTCCAGAACAAGGCAGAAGATCCATTACCAATTTTGATGCGTGTCACACCACGATATGTGGGCATTAGATGAGTTAAATCTTTCCACTAGAAGGAACCACACGAGTCATGAGCATGTGGAATAGTGTCATCGTAATAAGAGTCCCAGATTAGATGGACCCAAGGGATATCGTGCTTGTTATAGAACTTGTGGAGAAACTTGAGGAGTAAGGCATCATTCTGTATTCTGAGGTTAATGACACCCATACCACCATTTTCCTTGGGCGTGCAGACCATATTCCAAGCAGCAAGAGAATTACTCTTAATTCCATCGTCAGACCGTTTTTGCCATAGACAGTGTCTTCTTATCTTGTCAAGTTGAGCTACAATCTTTGGTGGGAGACGAATTGTGCCCATTGTGAACATGATAAGAGAAGTGATCATCGATTTCATGAGAGAAAGTTTCCCCGCATATGACATTAAAGACATAGCAGCCGTGATGTTCCTTTCTGCCTTGCAAACAAGAGGAGCCAAATCTTGGACCGACGGCCGAGTGGTGCCTAGGGGTAGGCCAAGGTACGTGAACGGCATGGAACCCACAGTGGAACCTAACAGATCAGCCAGTTCTTTGCATTTATCAGGAGGCGTGTTAATCGGAACTATCGTGGATTTATGGAAGTTGATCTTGAGTCCGATGGACGTGGCATAATCCTCAAGGATCTCCTTAATCTTGGCAGTTTGGCGGGTGCAGGCTGGCATGATGATGATCATGTCGTCCGCGTACTAGATAACGGGGTAGTCTCCATTAGTGTTGCGTCGGATGGGTAGTTCCAGGAGGTTATTTCGAAGGGCATCACTGGAGCAGATCTGCGGCGATGACAAAGATCAGAGGCGATAGAGGGTCACCTTGTCGTACACCACATTTGCATTGGAAAGATTTCCCCGAAGTACCATTTAGCAAGACCGAAGATTTACCAGAAGTGAAGATACATTGGATCCATTGAAGCCATTTGTCATTGAAACCCACTTTTTTCATAATGTGCAACATAGCAGAATGTTGGATAGTGTCAAAGGCTTTGGCGAAATCCAACTTCAGCAAAATTATCTCCTGTTGCGAAGATTGACATTGGTATATGTATTCAAAAGCCCACGGCAGACAGTCATGTATAGATCGTCCATGTAAGAATCTGTACTGATTACGGTGGACTATCTGCAAAATGATCTTTTGGAGGCGATTGGCCAGCAGTTTTGTGATCAATTTAAGGCAACAATTTAACAAAGTGATCGGGCGAAAGTCATTGACCGTCTCTTGTGAGGAGTTCTTTGGGATCAAGGTAATATAGCCCTAGTTTAAGCATTCAAGGTTCAAATCCCCTCTATGAAATTCATTGCACAGATTGTAAAAATCGTTTTTATGATTGGCCAGCATGCTTTCAAGAAGGCGCCATTGAAGCCATCAGGGCCCGGTGCTCTGTCCGGGGGCATCTCCTTAACCACAGCATCAATCTCATCATGTGTGAATGGGGTAGTAAGGCTATCAAAATCAACCTGTTGTCTGCGTAAAGATGAAAGGTTAAGCTTCATGCTTGATTCCGAGCATGTACCCAGTCTTTGTTTGAAGGCTTGGAACAAAATAGTTTCCTTGCCAGCATGATCCTCCACAATAGTCCCTTGTTCAGTTTTTAAGGTAGCAATGCAGTTTCTTCTGAATCTTTTCATAGCTACCGATTGGAAAAAATTTGAATTTCATCTACAAACTTGATCTGACGGATTGTGCATCTCTTCTTCCAGTAGTCCTTTTGATAACTAAGTAGTCAGAGGGGGTGCTTTTTGAGAATGTTTCTGAAGTTATGTTCAGGAACCAAGAGGGCGCGACGCTCTTCAATACCATCAAGTTCAAGCAGGGCTTTGTTGGAATTGTTGATGGCAATCTTGAGGCGGGAAATCTTTTTGCTCCCGTGAGTTAAGTCATAACGGATAGCTTTCAGTTTTTGGCAGAGGATAGATGCCGCATTGTTATATTTGCCAAATCTAAGAGGCTTATTCCAAGCTTCCTCAACAACATGCAGGAAACCTGGGTGAGCAATCCAATAGGTTTCAAATCTAAAAATTCTGCTCTTGGGGATCTTTGATTGGATGACCACAGAACAGGGTATATGGTCAGAGACTGGGCGGCCCAATGGGTTTACCATAGTGTTAGGAAAAGATGTCGTCCAATTGAGCGTGGTGAAGAACCAATCTAATTGTTCGATCAGAGGATTAAGCTGCATATTAGACCAAGTGAAAGCGCAACCTTTAATGGGAAGTTCGGTTAGTTCTTGCTCTCGGATGAAATCATTAAAGGTAAACATATCCTGAGTGTTCCCTCCTGGTAAATTACGATTGTCAAGCGAGCGAATGTAGTTGAAATCACCCAGCAGAAGCCAATCTTCAGAAGAAGGGATGGAGAGGACAAACAACCATTGAGTGTAAGTGTTACGCTGCTCCCCTTGACATGGGCCGTAAATATTAACCAAAGTCCAGTTATGAGCATTTTGGGTGGAAGTGAAATTGATGCCTAACGCAAATTGCTCCTCAAAAGTGACCGTACCAGTGAAAAGAGCAG
>NC_057812.1:1595693-1619161 GCF_018294505.1 Triticum aestivum
GGATATACGCATATCTATCAAAACGTTTACGGCAGAGCGATTTGAGAGTGGTAGCATCAAACGTCGACATTTTAGTTTCTTGTAGATAGATAATCGCACACCCACTAGACTGGATCGCATTAGAAAGTGCTAAGCATTTTTTCGAATTAAGACCACGAATATGCCAACATAGAACGTTCCACGACTACAAAAGTACCATTAAACGAGTAAATAGAGAAAGCAACCGAGCTTAGGTCGAGGAAGATGTCCCAGCCGGATCTTTAGTGAGTGCAGTAACAGTGAGCTCCTCCTCCGGGATGGCACACAGATTTGTGCCAATGGCTTGCATTGTGGCGATGGCAGTTGGTGGAGGGATTTCTTCATTCATCATCTGCAGGGAGGAAGCAACTGTAGAGTCCAGGGAAGTAGCCGAGGGAACAGTACACGGCTCCACTTTGGATTTGGGGGCCTTAACTTTAGAAAGAGAATGGATACGGAAGCCATCATATTTATTGGAACGGTTTCTGCGATGAAGAGTTGAGGTATCAATTGGAGCTGGCATTTTCCCTTTGCGTTTGCGAGATGAGGAACCAACAGCAGTGATTGAGGGTTTAGAAATTTCACCTGTCGCAATCTGAAGCAAACCGGTCTGAGTTTCAGAGTGGTAAGCAGCCAGGTCAGTCAGAGGTGATTCAGTATCCGCATCAGTTCTCATATGGAGGGAATCAGCATTGACAAGAGCAGAAACATCAACAGTATCAGAGACCTCAACCCCATAATTTTCCACAGAACCCTGATTCTCCTGCATGATCTGTCCATCAGAGTTTGGCAGGCTATCAGAAAGCTCCTCAATGATCACACCAGAGTTAGTGGACGGAGCAAGCAAATTGTGCTGTGTGAAATGAAGGCCCGCAGGGCTAGCAGCCACCTGAACCTCAAGGTGCAGAACATCCTGCCTGAACCCAAAACCAGAAGCCCATTGTCCCCTTGTAGCAAGTAGAGGACGAATAGCATGGAAAAGTACAGTGTTGAGTTGCTGTTGGGGTATGGGATTGGATAGAAGGATTTCCAAGAGAGAATCACCTTGAGCAGATAAACCAAAACGCATACCTTGGTCGTGAATATCCACAGAGATGGTGACCACCTCAGCAGCAGCAGTGTGTATCTCCTGATTGATAAGGGCAGGACTAGTAATACATGGAGAAGCCGCAGGTAAAATGATCAAGTCCGACTCAGTGGAAGCAGTATCTTCAGAAGAAGTATATTCAGAAGAAGTAACAGCCTCATGCCAAGCTTGCATAGGATTGTTAGTGACATTGGTTTCAGGAACGACTCCATGCAAAATAGTGAGGCCCTGGGAAGCAAGCCAAGCCTGATAATTCATTAGGTGAGGTGGCATAGGATGAGCTGGAGGTTCTGGCCAAACACCCCACCCTTGGTTTGGAGCTTCTTCATTGTTACGAGCAGGTTGATTGGGGGGATCAGCATTCTGCACTAACCAATTATGAACCTGCTGCTGATAGAGCTGCTCAGCAGTAAGCTCAGGTCCGAACTATGGATGAGGGTTGCCATCATCGGGAGGTGGCTCTTCATTAGCAGGCAACACTTCAGAGAGCAAACCATTCCAGTCATTGCTTCTTAAGATAGTTACCTAAATAGTCCAACAGTCCCTAGCACCTCCAAGCTGTCAGGCAACAAAACTTTTGGGCACTAAATTCAGGCAGATCACACATGCTTTGATCAACATATACCTCCTATCCTGGCGTGGGTTGTACCATGAAACCATAGAACCATAACCCCCTAATGCCTTAGTGATGTAGTAGTCCATTTGGTAATCATAGGGGAAACCGAAAAACATCAACCAAATCTCTGGACCAAAGGAGGCGGTGTGTTTGTTGAGGGCCTCATTGTGAGGCACAAAAGTGATAAGAAGATCCTCATCCTCTAGTTCTAGCGGCGTGTTGGCAGCCGTATCCCTCAAGAATGAGTTTACAAAACCAAAGATCCCAATACCACGTGGATGATCACTAGTTTTAGTGGTAAAGAGATTGGCTTCATGCAGCAAACCTTCGATAGCAGTCCGAATGGCAGCCCGACGATGCAGAGGAACGTAGGCACTTGCTTCCGCAATCGCCAAGTAGTCGTGGTTCAGAGGCGCAATCGGGCCGACCACCATCCCAGACCTGACCAAGCGGTCCACAGGTCCAGGCTCCACCGCAAACCCAGGCGGCAGGAAGGGGACGGGGTTGAGAGGATAGTTAGCCATGGCGGAGGACGGAGTGGGTGGAGGCCTCAATGGCGAGCGAGGCAGAGTGATGGCATTGGTGACAAGGGAGGTGGTCTGCAGACTGGGGCGAGGCATTTGGTCAATCGAGGTGGAAGGCGGAGCGTGAGTGGTAGAATCGGTAAGTCGAGTTGATTTAGGAATCCACTTCTATTTTTGCGCTTTCAGTCGTTGGAAACATTGCCGCGCCATGTGACCATAGAAGCCGCACGATTGACATCTGATGGTGCGTCTCTTACGCTGTTTGATGGTAAGGGAGGCCAGAGCCGCGGGACTGGCGTTGGGGATGATTTGCTTCCCTTGGCTAGCGCCAACATGGTCAAAAGTATGCATCATTGAAGTAGATTTGGGGCAATTGATTGCCTTGTGGTCAAGCGCGGAGCATTTAATACATATTAGGCGTGCATGGCAACCAGTGTTTTTTGTGCCCCCATTGCAGACACTTAGAGCAAAGCGAGGCCCAGTGAGTGTTTAGTTCCGTAGTTTCCTCCAAGGAGTAGTGGGCTTGGGCCAGATCGGCCTTGTGCTGGTTGCTAAGCGTTGGAGGCCAAAACTCATGCGGTGGCACATATTTGAATGTAGAGGAAAGAAAACACTGGGGCAACGGTGGGTATTGGGCGTGAAGTGAGCATTTAAAGCTGCCCAGGACAATAAAATCCACGGAATGATTGCCCATAAATTGCTCTTGTCTGAGAAAATGCTGCATTAATTGAATATTTGAACCCAAAGCCTGTGATGTAGTTGGCTTTTACGATGTTGAATCATGGGAGTATCAAAATTCAAATGATGAAGCATTGAACAAGAAGATGAGGCTTCGTTAGAATTCTTGTTTGAAAAATCCATCTTGCCAATTGGAGCAATATTGCCAAGGACCTGAGCAGACCGGGATCCTCATGCAACGACCGGTGTGTTCGATTGAAGGTTGGTCTTGACCGCAACGGGAGACCGAGAAGAGATGTCCAATATTTCTTGATCTGCATGTCAGGAGGAGGCAGAGGCAGGAGCTCTAGCATATCGGCCGTTAAAGAGATGGAAATGATAAACAAAGTCTGGCCAAACTCGATCTTTCAAACCATAGATGAAATGTCCAACTTTGTAACTTGCAACAGAAAATCGGAATGAACAATCCATGATCTTAGCAAACCAGAACTTAAACCCCCAAGACAACATTGCAAAGCAATACCAACAGATTCCACCGCGAGAGGAAAGGATGCTGAAGAGAACGTGACCACCAGAAAGAATTCCTTGGAGCCTTGGGAAGGGGAAAATTGGACCGTCGTGCCAAACCTGTGCCTCACCTGATCTGCAAGGGCAAGGCCCGGAGCAAAGTCCCAATGAAGAAGACCATCCATGATTCCTAGGATTAGAGGTCACCATTGTTGGTGGAGGTGAGGTGGAAGGGTGGGAGGTGGGATGGAGAGGAGAGGTGGAGGAGAGTCATCTTACGTTACGGGACCACGGGCAACTCGTGTTGGCCGGATTTCATTTTCTGTGCCGGTCAGACCAAGCACATCCCCTGAGTGACGAAATTTTGTTTTTTTATTCAAGTATCCTTTTATGCTATCTAGAAATTCTATATCATTTCCAATCAACAATCTGTCATGCACATATAATATCAGAAATGCTACATGTCTCCCACTCACTTTCTTGTAAATACATGCTTCACCATAAGTCTATATAAAACCATATGATTTGATCACCTCATCAAAGCGTATATTCCAACTCCGAGATGCTTGCACCAGTCCATAGATGGATCGCTGGAGCTTGCACACATTCTTAGCACTTTTAGGATCGACAAAAACCTTCTGGTTGCATCATATACAACTCTTCTTTTAAGAAATATATTAAGTAATTCAGTTTTTGACATCCATTTGCCATATTTCATAAAATGCGGGAATTGCTAACATGATTCGGACAGACTTAAGCATCGCTACGAGTGAGAAAATCTCATCGTAGTCAACACCTTGAACTTGTCGGAAACCTTTTGCGACAAGTCGAGCTTTGTAGATAGTAACACTACCACCAGTGTATGTCTTCCTCTTGAAGATCCATTTATTCTCAATGGCTTGCCGATCATCGGGCAAGTCAACCAAAGTCCATACTTTGTTCTCATACATGGATCCTATCTCAGATATCATGGCCTCAAGCCATTTTGCGGAATCTGGGCTCATCATCGCTTCCTCATAGTTCGTAGGTTCGTCATGGTCTAGTAACATGACTTCTAGAACAGGATTACCATACCACTCTAGTGCGGAATGTACTCTGGTTGACCTATGAGGTTCGGTAGTAACTTGATATGAAGTTTCATGATCCTTATCATAAGCTTCCTCTCTAGTTGGTGTAGGAATCACGGGAACGGATTTCTCTAATGTGCTACTTTCCAAATTGAGAGAAGGTACAATTACCTCATCAAGTTCTACTTTCCTCCCACTCACTTCTTTCGAGAGAAACTCCTTCTTTAGAAAGGAACCATTCTTAGCAACAAAGATCTTGCCTTTGGATTTGTGATAGAAGGTGTACCCAATAGTTTCTTTTGGGTATCCTATGAAGACGCACTTCTCCGATTTGGGTTCACGCTTATCAGGCTGAAGCTTTTTCACACAAACCTCTCAACCCCAAACTTTAAGAAACGACAGTTTAGGTTTCTTGCCAAACCACAGTTCATACGGTGTCGTCTCAACGGATTTAGTTGGTGCCCTATTTAACGTGAATGCAACTGTCTCTAATGCATAATGCCAAAACGATAGTGGTAAATCGGTAAGAGACATCATAGACCGCACCATATCTAAAAAAGTACAGTTACGATGTTCGGACACACCATTACATTGTGGTGTTCCAGGTGGCATGAGTTGTGAAACTATTCCACATTCTTTTAATTGAAGGCCAAACTTGTAACTCAAATATTTGCCTCCGCGATCAGATCGTGGAAACTTTATTTTCTTGTTAAGATGATTCTCTACTTCACTCTAAAATTCTTTGAACTTTTCAAATGTTTCAGACTTGTGTTTCATCAAGTAGATATACCCATATCTGCTCAAATCATATGTGAAGGTCAGAAAATAACGATACCCGCTGCGAGCCTCAACACTCATCGGACCGCATACATCGGTATGTATTATTTCCAATAAGTCAGTGGCTCGCTCCATTGTTCTGGAGAACGGAGTCTTAGTCATCTTGCCCATGAGGCATGGTTCGCAAGTATCAAATGATTCATAATCAAGTGATTCCAAAATCCCATCTGGATGGAGTTTCTTCATGCACTTTACACTAGGTTGACCTAAACGGCAGTGCCACAAATATGTTGCACTATCATTATCAACTTTGCATCTTTTGGCATAAATATTATGAATATGTGTATTACTACGATCGAGATTCAATAAACCATTCACCTCGAGTGTATGACCATAGAAGGTTTTATTCATGTAAATAGAACAACAATTATTCTCTGACGTAAATGAATAACCGTATTGCAATAAACATGATCTCATCATATTCATGCTCAACGCAAACACCAAATAACATTTATTTGAGGTTCAACACAAATCCAGAAGGTAGAGGGAGTGTGCGATGGTGATCGTATCAACCTTGGAATCACTTCCAACACACATCGTCACTTTGCTCTTAACTAGTCTCTATTCACTCTGCAACTCCTGTTTTAAGTTACTAATCTTAGCAACTTAACCGGTATAAAATACCCAGGGGCTACTATGAACACTAGTAAAGTACACATTAATAACCGGTATATCAAATATACCTTTGTTCACTTTGCCATCCTTCTTATCCGCCAAGTATTTGGTGTAGTTCCGCTTCCAGTGACCATTCCCTTTGGAGTAGAAGCACTCGGTTTCAGGCTTAGGTCTAGCTTTGGGCTTCTTCACGGGAGTGGAAACTTGCTTGCCATTCTTTCTGAAGTTCCCTTCTTTCCCTTGCCTTTTTTCTTGAAACTAGTTGTCTTGTTAACCATCAACCCTTGATGCTATTTCTTGATTTCTACCTTCGCGGATTTTAGCATCGCGAAGAGCTTGGCAATCGTTTTCATCATCCCTTGTATATTATAGTTCATAACGAATTTCTAGTAACTTGGTGATAGTGACTAGAGAACTCTGTCAATCACTATCTTATCTGGAAGATTAACTCCCACTTGATTCAAGAGATTGTAGTACCCAGATATTTCGAGCACATGCTCACTAGCTGAGCTATTCTCCTCCATCTTGTAGGCAGGTATTATACCTCTTAACACGGGCATGAGTCTTAAATATCATTTTTCAGCTCTTGAAACATCTCATGTGCTCCATGGCGTTAAAAACATTTTTGAAGTCCAGGTTCTAAGCCATAAAGCATGGTGCACTAAACTATCAAGTAGTCATCATACCGAGCTTGTCAAACGTTCATAACGTCTGCATCTGCTCTTGCAATAGGTCTATCACCTAACGGTGCATCAAGGACATAATTCTTCTATGCAACAATGAGGATAACCCTCAGATCAGGGACCCAGTCCGCATCATTGCTACTATCATCTTTCAACATAATTTTTCTCTAGGAACATATCAAAAATAAAACTAGGGAGCTATACATGAGCTATTGATCTACAACATAGATACGCAAATACTATCAGGACTAAGTTAATGATAAATTAAGTTCTATTAATCAAATTACTTAAGAACTCCCACTTAGATAGACATCCCTCAAGTCATCTAAATGATACGTGATCCAAATCAACTAAACCATGTCTGATTATCACATAAGATGGAGTAGTTTTCCAAGGTGAACATCTCTATGTTGACCATATCTACTATATGATTCACGTTTGACCTTTCGGTCTCAGTGTTCCGAGACCATGTCTGTACATGCTAGGCTCGTCAAGTTTAACTCGAGTATTCTGCATGTGCAAAACTGTCTTGCACCTGTTGCATGTGAACGTAGAGCTTATCACACCCAATCATCATGTGTTGTCTCGGCACGACGAACTGTCACAACGGTGCATACTCAGGGAGAACACTTATACCTTGAAATTTTAGTGAGGGATCATCTTATAATGCTACCGCCGTATGTAGGATCGAAAGTATGTCTAGAGGGGGGTGATTAGACTACTTGACCAGATAAAAATCTATCCTTTTCCCAATTTTAAGTCCTGGCAGATTTTAACAACTTAGCACAAGTCAAGTAATCAACCTACACATGCAATTCTAAGAGTATAGCAGTGGAATGTAAAAGAATTGCATATGAAGGTAAAGGGGGAGTTTGGAGGGAGCAAACGCAATGTAGACACGGAGATTTTTGGCGTGGTTCCAATAGGTGGTGCTATCGTACATCCACGTTGATGGAGACTTGAACCCACGAAGGGTAACAGTTGTGCGCGTTCACGGAGGGCTCCACCCACGAAGGGTCCATGAAGAAGCAACCTTGTCTATCCCACCATGGCCATCACCCATGAAGGACTTGCCTCACTATGGTAGATCTTCACGAAGTAGGCAATCTCCTTGCCCTTACAAACTCCTTGGTTCAACTCCACAATCTTGACGGAGGCACCCAAGTGACACCTAACCAATCTAGGAGACACCACTCTCCAAAAGGTAATAGATGGTGTGTTGATGGTGAACTCCTTGCTCTTGTGCTTCAAATGATAGTCTCGCCAACACTCAACTCTCTCTCATAGGATTGTATTTGGTGGAAAGAGGGTTTGAGTGGAAAGTGACTTGGGAAGGCTAGAGATCAAGATTTATGTGGTTGGAATGGAATATCTTGACCTCAACACAAGTGTAGGTGGTTCTCTCTCATAAAATGTATGTTGGAAGTGTAGGCATGTTCTGATGGCTCTCTCCTTGAATGAAGAGTGGGTGGAGGGGTATATATAGCCTCCACACAAAATCTAACCGTTACACACAAATCACCAAACTCGGTGGGACCGAATAATGAAACTCGGTCAGACCGATTCAGTTCAAAATGTGAACGTTAGGATTTTCGGTGGGACCGACATGTCAACTCGGTGGGACCGATTCCATTAGGGTTAGGGCATAACGTAATCTCGGTGAGACCGATTACACAAACTCGGTTGGGACCGATTTTGGTAATAGGCAAACAGAGAGTTGGTGAGGCAAACTCGATGGGACCGATTCGCTCATCTCGGTTAGACCGAAACGTTACGAAGGGGAAACAAAGAGTTTGCATTGCAAGCTCGGTGGGACCGATCACTCATCTTGGTTGGAGCGAAACGTTACGAAGGGAAACAGAGAGTTTGCAATCCCATCTCGGTGAGACCGAAATGACTAGGGTTTGTGGCTGTGGCTATGTCAAATGAACTTGGTGGCGTCGGGTAGGAAATTTCGGTGGGGCCAAGTTTGACTTTTGGTTTGGGACATATGTGGATGTGAGAAAATAGTTGAGGGTTTTGGAGCATATCACTAAGCATTTTGAGCAAGTAACTCATTAAGCAACACATCATCCCCTTTTAATAGTATTGGCTTTTCCTATGGACTCAATGCGATCTTGGATCACTAAAAGTAAAATGTAGAGTCTTGAGCTTGAGCCAACATGTGTTCTTAGTATTTTGAGGGGTCCACTTTCTGATCCATGCCATGCCAAACATTGAGCTTTCCTGAAATATTTATCTTGAGATAGCATTATCTCGATGGGCTATATGTTGTTAGGAATTACCAAAACCACCTAGGGATAGTTGCACTTTCACTTTACTAAGCAAAATAAGATGCATAAAAGATAAACATCACATGCAATCAAAATATATGACATGATATGGCCATCATCATCTTGTGCCTTTGATCTCCATCTCCAAAGCACCATCATGATTTCCATCATCACTGGCTTGACACCTTGATCTCCATCGTAGTGTCGTTGTCGTCTCGCCAACTATTGCTTCTACAACTATCGCTAACGCATAGTGATAAAGTAAAGCAATTACATGGCAATTGCATTTCATACAATAAGGCGACAACCATAAGGCTCCTGCCAGTTGCCGTTAACTTTTACAAAACATGATCATCTCATACAACAACGTATATCATATCATGTCTTGACCATATCACATCACAACATGCCCTGCAAAAACAAGCTAGACGTCCTCTACTTTGTTGTTGCAAGTTTTAAGTGCCTGCTACGGGCTTCTAGTAAGAACCGTTCTTACCTATGCATCAAAACCACAACGGTGATTTATCAAGTTTGTTGTTTTAACCTTTAACAAGGACCGGTCGCAGTCAAATTCGATTCAACTAAAGTTGGAGAAACAGACACCCGCCAGCCATCTTTATGCAAAACAAGTTGCATGTCTGTCGGTGGAACTGGTCTAATGAACGTGGTCATGTAAGGTTGGTCCGGGCCGCTCATCCAACAATACCACCGAATCAAAATAAGACGTTGGTGGTAAGCAGTATTATTATCATCGCCCACAACTCTTTGTGTTCTACTCGTGCATATCATCTACGCATAGACCTGGCTCGGATGCCACTGTTGGGGAACATAGCATGCAATTTCAAAAAAAATCATATGATCACGCAAGATCTATCGAGGAGATGCATAGCAACGGGAGGGGGAGAGTGTGTCCATGTACCCTCATAGACCAAAATAGGAAGCGTTTGGCAATGTGGTAGATGTAGTCGAACTTCTTCTCATTCCGACCGATCAAGCACCGAACGTACGGCACCTCCGAGTTCTGCACACGTTCAGCTCGATGATGTACCTTGAACTCTTGATCCAGAAAAGTATTGAGGGAGAGTTTTGTCAGCACGACGGTGTGCTGACGGTGATGGTGAAGTGATCCGCGCAGGGTTTCTCCTAAGCACTACGACAATATGACCGGAGGCGTAAACTCTGGAGGGGGCACCACACACAGCTAGGAATCAATGTTGTGTGTTCTAGCGGTGCCCCTCCCCACATATATATATAGGTGGGAGAGGGAGAGGGGCTGCAAGGGGCGCCCCAAGTAGGAGTAATCCTACTTGGGCGCCTCCTCCAAGTCGGCCTTCCCCCTTCCATATCCATCGGAGGGGGGAGGATAGAGAGGGAGGAGGGGGAGGCCGAATCCTCCCCTTTCCTTGTCCCTTCCCTGCCTTTCCTTCTCCTCCTATTCAGCCTATAGGGGGTGCACCAGCCCCTTTTGGGGCTGGTCTGTCCAATGCTTGGCCCATTAGGCCCATCTAGCTTGTCGGGGGTTGCCCGGAACCCCTTCCGGTGACCCGATACATACCCGGTACCCCCAGAATACTTCCGGTGTCTAAATACTATCGTTCTATATATGAATCTTTACCTATCGACCATTTCGACACTCCTCGTCATGTCCATGATCTCATCTGGGACTCCGAACAACATTCGCTCACCAAATCACATAAGTCATATAATACAAATCGTCATCGAACATTAAGCGTGCGGACCCTACAGGTTCTAGAACTATGTAGACATGACTGAGACACCTCTCCAGTCAATAACCAATAGCGGAACCTGGATGGTCATATTGGCTCCCACATATTCTACGAAGATCTTTATCGGTCAAACCGTTATGACATAATACGTTATTCCCTTTGTCATCGGTATGTTACTTGCCCGAGATTCATCGTCGGTATCTTCATACCTAGTTCAATCTCGTTCCGACAAGTCTATTTACTCGTTCCATAATGCATCATCCCGTAACTAACTCATTAGTCACATTGCTTGCAAGGCTTATTATGGTGTACATTACCGAGAGGCCCAGAGATACCTCTCCGATGCTCGGAGTGACAAATCCTAATCTCGATACCTGTAGAGCATCCTTATAATCACCCAGTTACGTTGTGACGTTTGATAGCTGATACGTCTCCAACGTATCTATCATTTTTGATTGCTCCATGCTATATTATTGACTGTTTTGGACATTGAGGGAGTCCTGGATTAGGGGGTGTTCGGGTAGCCGGACTATATCTTCAGCCGGACTCCTGGACTATGAAGATACAAGATTGAAGACTTTGTCCCGTGTCCGGATGGGACTTTCCTTGGCGTGGAAGGCAAGCTTGGCGATGCGGATATTCAAGATCTCCTACCATTGTAACCGACTTTATGTAACCCTAACCCTATCCGGTGTCTATATAAACCGGAGGGTTGTAGTCCGTAGGCAATCAACTCCATATACAACAATCATACCATAGGCTAGCTTCTAGGGTTTAGCCTCCTTGATCTCGTGGTAGATCTACTCTTGTACTACCCATATCATCAATATTAATCAAGCAGGACGTAGGGTTTTACCTCCATCAAGAGGGCCCGAACCTGGGTAAAACATCCCGTTCCCTGCCTCCTGTTACCATCCGGCCTAGACACATAGTTCGGGACCCCCTACCTGAGATCCGCCGGTTTTGACACCGACATTGGTGCTTTCATTGAGAGTTCCTCTGTGTCGTCGCCTTTAGGCCCGATGGCTCCTTTGATCATCAACAACGATGCGGTCCAGGGTGAGACTTTTCTCCCCGGACAGATCTTCGTCTTCGGCGGCTTCGCTCTGCGGGCCAATTCGCTCGGCCACCTGGAGCTGATTGAAAGCTACGCCCCTGGCCATCAAGTCAGGTTTGGAAGCTTAAACTACACGGCTGACATCCATGGAGACTTGATCATCGACGGATTCGGGCCACGGCCAAGCGCGCCGCACTATGTCGAGGGACATGATCTAGATCTGTCCCCGGACAGTGTCCTGGAGGCCGCACACGCATCGGTTCCGACCCCTAACTCGGAGCCTATTGCGCCAATCGAGGATGAGCGGTTGGACGTCACCTCGGGAGCTGCAATCTCGAAAGCGATCGAGCCGAACGCTAGCCCCGCACTCTGCACGACCTGTGACTTCGAGGATCCGGACTCCTTCCCGGACTCCGAACCCCCCGCGCCCCTGCCAATCGAATCCGATTGGGCGCCGATAATGGAGTTCACCGCCGCAGACATCTTTCAGCATTCGCCTTTTGGCGACATCCTGAATTCTCTTAAGTCTCTCTCTTTATCAGGAGAGCCCTGGCCGGATTACAGTCAGCGAGGGTGGGATACGGACGATGAGGAAATTCAAAGCCCACCCATGACCCACTTTGTAGCCACTGTCGATGATCTAACCGACATGCTTGACTTCGGCTCCAAAGACATCGATGGCATGGACGATGATGTAGGAGACGAACAGGAACTAGCACCTATAGGGCACTGGAAGGCCACCTCGTCATATGACATATATATGGTAGATACTCCAAAAGATGGAGATGGCGATGGAACAGTGGGGGATGACGCCCCAAGAAATAGCCAAAGCGCCGGCGTCAGCGGCGCCGCTCTAAATCCCGCCAAAGCAAAAACGGTGATTCCGGCACGGGAGACAATACTACCCCGGATAGCGCCGAAGAACACTCACCTCAGCAAGATTTGGCACAGGAAGATGGAGAAGCCAGCCCTCATGAGAGAGCGGCAGACCAAGAGGTCGAGGATGATAACTATACGTCTCCCTCCGAAGACGAGGCAATCCTCGATGACGACGAATTTGTCATACCATCAGACCCCGCCGAACGAGAGCGTTTTAAACGCAGGCTTTTAGCCACGGCAAACAGCCTCAAGAAAAAGCAGCAATAGCTTAGAGCTGCCCAAGATTTGCTAGCTGACAGATGGACTGAAGTCCTTGCGGCCGAAGAGTATGAACTCGAACGCCCCTCCAAGAGTTACCCGAAGCGCAGGCCGCTACCCCGATCAGAGGAGGAAGCACCTACATCACCAGTGCATGACATGGCAGACCGGCCACCTCGCGGCTATGACAGAGAGGCCTCTCGGCCCTCCACCCAAGCCATGCCCCGCCGCCGCTCAACTAAGGCACGGGAAAATGCGCCCGACCTGCGAGACATATTGGAGGATAAGGCAAGACAAACAAGATCGATCTACGGATCACGCAGGCGCCCTATGACATGTGATAATGATCTTCACTCCGGATAGAACAAATCCGGTCGGGCCGAACACAACAGACATAGCTCTTCCAAGCTGCGTCGTGATATAGCCCAGTACAGAGGCGCCGCACACCCGCTATGCTTCACAAATGAAGTAATGGATCATAAAATCCCAAAGGGTTTCAAACCCGTAAACATCGAATCATACGATGGCACAACAGATCCAGCGGTATGGCTCGAGGATTATCTCCTTCACATCCACATGGCACGCGGCGATGACCTACATGCCATCAAATACCTCCCGCTCAAACTTAAAGGACCGGCCTGGCATTGGCTTAACAGCTTGCCAGCAGACTCAGTCGGTTCTTGGGAGGACATGGAAGCCGCATTCCTCGACAACTTCCAGGGCACTTACGTGCGACCACCGGATGCCGACGACTTAAGCCACATAATTCAGCAGTCAGAGGAATCGGCCAGACAATTCTCGACACGGTTTCTAATAAAGAAAAACCAGATAGTCGACTGTCCGGACGCAGAGGCCCTAGCAGCCTTCAAGCATAACATCTGCGACGAGTGGCTTGCCCGGCACCTGGACATGAAAAGCCGAAATCCATGGTAGCCCTCACGACACTCATGACCCGCTTTTGCGCGGGAGAAGACAGCTGGCTAGCTCGCAGTAACAACTTATCAAAGAACCCTGGTAATTTGGATACCAAGGACAAAAGTGGCAGGACACGTCGGAATAAGCAAAAATGCCATGTTAGCAGCGACAGCAATGAAGACACGGCAGTCAATGCCGGATTCAAAGGCTATAAATCCGGTCAGCGGAAAAAGCCATTCAAAAAGAATACTCAGGGCCCGTCCAGTCTGGACCGAATACTCGATCGCTTGTGCCAGATACATGGCACCCCCGAAAGGCCAGCCAATCACACTAACAGGGATTGTTGGGTGTTCAAGCAGGCAGGCAAGTTAAGGGCCGAAAACAGAGACAAGGGGTTGCACAGCGACGACGAGGAGCCCAAGCCGCCGAACAACAATGGACAGAAGGGCTTTCCCCCACAAGTGCGGATGGTGAACATGATATACGCAACCCACATTCCCAAGCGGGAGCGGAAGCGTGCGCTACGGGACGTATACGCGATAGAGCCAGTCGCCCCAAAGTTCAACCCATGGTCCTCCTGCCCGATCACTTTTCATCGAAGGGACCATCCCACTAGCATCCGTCATGGCGGCTTTGCCGTATTGGTTCTCGACCCAATCATCGACGGATTTCATCTCACACGAGTCCTCATGGACGGCGGCAGTAGCCTGAACCTGCTTTATCAGGATACAGTGCGGAAAATGGGCATAGATCCCTCAAGGATTAAGCCCACAAGAACGACCTTTAAAGGCGTTATACCGGGTGTAGAAGCCAACTGTACAGGCTCAGTAACACTTGATGTGATCTTCGGATCCCCAGACAATTTCCGAAGCGAAGAGTTAATCTTCGACATAGTCCCGTTTCGCAGTGGCTATCATGCCCTGCTCGGATGAACCGCATTCGCAAAGTTCAATGCGGTGCCGCACTACGCATATCTCAAGCTCGAGATGCCAGGCCCTCGAGGAGTAATTACGGTCAATGGAAACACCGAACGCTCCCTCCGTACGGAGGAGCATACGGCGGCTCTCGCAGCGGAGGTACAAAGTAGCCTTCTCAGGCAATTCTCCAGTCCGGCCATCAAAAAGCCAGACACTGCCGAGCTCGCCCAGAGTAACCCACAACAGGACCGTCTGGCACACTCTCAGCAAGCGTAGCAATGTGGCCCCAACCCCAGCTTTCGCAACATAGCGAAACCAGTACCTCGCGTACATAACTACGCCCTTGAAATACCATGGGCACAGGGGAAGGGGCACAATAACGGCACACCCAAAATACGGCTTAAAACGTACTAGGGGCTGCCGGATTCTTTTTTAGATTTTCTTACTTTCAGGACTCCATACTTCGGATGACCTGTTCGGCAATTCGACTGCCGCACAAACGATGCAAGATCCAGGGAGGCAGACAAGCCATGCCACATTATGGAACTCCCAGGTGGTCTCTGTTACGAGCGGTATACCTGTTTTCAATACAATTCCGTGGCCTGCCCCTGGTCAGGACATACTGAATAGTCCAATATCTTTTGCTTACCGCACTATTTGTATCGTTCGGCTTTGATAAATAGCCTCTCTATAAACAATGCTTAACTTCTTATCTATGTTTTGCATTATCTTCTTTTCACATTTATGTTTATTAAATGACATGATTGCACCCGTACACCATGGTACGGCAAACACGCCAGGGGCTTCAGTACCCCTCATAACAGTGTGAGCAGTCCGTACACTTTCACAAGTGCGGCACCCCGAACTTATAGCACTATATGCATCGGCTCCGAATCATGATTTGGGTCAATAGTTGGGTTTGCCCGGCTCCTATGTTTTGGTGCCTTATGTTCCGCTCTATCGGCTAAGGTAGCACTAGGAGAACCACTGCAATTGTGCCCCGGTTCAGCTGGGTTAAGCACCTCAGTGGAGAAAGCTAAAACTGACTGTCATGATGTGGCGAGAGACCGGTCGCTGTTCGAGACGTTTTTCGACTCCCTAAAGGCTTATGCCGCTTCGAGCGAGGAGCTGGCTTTGTCCGGCCAAGGCATGGATAGCGCCCCGAACTCGGTCTTCCGAACTAGGGGCTTCACCAAAATTTAAAATTATAGAGTTCTATGGCTAAGTGAGAGTGTTCAACCATTATAGTCCCATTGCCTGGTTCGTTGTGCTGACCGCCTCCCTCGACAGACCCAATCATGGGAAAAAGAGCGCTTAGGTTTATCCCGAACACCCCAGCACTAGTGTCATGGGGGCAGAACCCGACGACTGGCCATCTCTCAATTTTTTGATAAACGGCCGCACAGAAAGTAATATTTTAAATTCAAGCATTGCTTAGCGCATATGAACAAGTTTTCAACGCACAGGATAACACGAGCGAGTTCATTCAAAAATTACATCCTTGGTACATTCATCCGCCACAAGGCGGGCACCAGCAAGAACATCCTTGTAATATTTCTCGGGCTTGCGATGCTCCTTCCCCGGCGGCGGCCCGTCCTTCACAAGCTTCTCACCGTCCAGCTTACCCCAATGCACCTTTGCACGGGCAAGAGCCCTACGGGCACCTTCGATGCAGACGGAGCGCTTGATGACCTCGAGCCTTGGACAAGCCTCCACCAGCCGCCGCACCAGTCCGAAGTAGCTCCCAGGCAGGGCCTCTCTAGGCCACAGCCAAACTATGAAACCCTTCAATGCCTGTTCGGCCGCCTTGTGGAGCTCGACCAGCTGCTTCAGCTGGTCACTCAAGGGCACAGGGTGTCCGGCCTCAGCGTAATGAGACCAGAACACCTTCTCCGTCGAGCTGCCTTCCTTGGCTCGGTAGAATGCGGCGGCATCGGATACGCTGCGGGGAAGATCTGCGAATGCCCCTGGAGATCTCCGGATTCGGGTAAGTAACAAGTAGTTTACTTTTATATGTCTGCTTTGCATATAGAATGCCTTACCCGCTGCTATCTTCCTCATCTCCTCCAACTCTTGGAGGGCCTTTTGGGCTTCGGCCTTGGCAGACTTGGCAGCCTCTAGGGCCGTTGCAAGCTCGGATGCTTGCGCCTTCGACTCCAGCTCCAAATTCTCATGTTTTTCCATGAGAGCCTGCAGTTCTTGCTCCACCTCGCCGACCTGAACCCCAAGTCTGTCTCGCTCGGTGCGCTCCGCGGCCATTTTCTTTTCGGCCTTAGACAGCGCCTGCTTAAGGGTCGCCACCTCAGTCATGGCCCCTACAATAAGCAGTACAATCCTGTTACTCTTTTTTGCAATCAAGCCTTTTTATAGGCACTTTTTCTGTAAGGTATTTCTTACCTTCTTCCTCCTCGAGCCACCGCTTGGCAAGGCCGAGCTCTCGCTCGGTCCGCTCGAGGTCCTACTTAAGGACACCCACCTCCGCAGTCAGTGCGGCGGTGGATAGCAGCGAAGCCTGCATACGCATATTGACTCTTTTTTTAGACTCCTGCGAAATTTAATAGATCCTCTATTCGGCTTTTCTTTTCGAACGCCAAACAGAGCATCAGGTGCTACTGTCTATGTGGTAATATTTTTACATATTTTTACTTACCCCGAAGCCTGTTAGAAGGCTAGCGCAAGCTTCAGTCAGTCCGCTCTTGGCGGACTGAACCTTCTGGATCACCATACTCATAATAGTACGTTGCCCCTTGTCGATGGAGGCGTCGTCAAGCACCTCCAGCAGATTGTCCGGCACCTCCGGTTGGACGGAGGCCGCCGGCTCAGAAGGCTTGCTCCTCTTAGAAGGAGTTCGCCTACCACGGTACCGAACTGTGGAAGATTCCGGCGCGGTGTCAGGCACAAAGCCGGACTGATAGCCCTGGGGAGCCTTATCCCCTTCACTCCTGAAGTCTGGGAGGTTGCCTTGCGGCTCCTCTGGGACCACCTCCTCCTGCCCCGGAGCTTGTCGCGATGGCACTTCCATGTCGTCTGCAGTGCGGGGGAAGACAACGGGCGAAACTGAGTTCACGTCCGATGAGTCCAGGGAGCCGCCCGACGATTCGTCGAATTCGGCACGGGGCGGACTGCATAATTACATTTGACATTAGGGAAAGCTGTGCAACAAAGGAACATCATGAGTTACTCTGATATCCGAACTTACGATTTCGCCGGACGCTTGGCCCTGTTTGGCCACTCCTCTTTGCCCTCTTCGGTGTTGGGGGCGTAGTCCGGCGGAGGGGTCTTCCTTTTCCTAGACCCCTCGGCCTCCCCCGTTGGGGCGGCCTTCCTCTTCTCTCCTCCCTCCTCTAGGGGGGAGAGTCTACTTCTTCCTCCTCCTCGTTTTCGTGGGAGGATGGCATCTCGGACTCGTCAGATGACGAGTCCGACACCACCACGTTGCGGGCACTCTTTCGAGTCCCCGTGGTCTTCACCTTCTTGGCCTTCTTCTCCGGCACCACATAAGGCGCCGGAACCAGCTGTCGTGGTTCTAACTCTGATAGTGATGTAGGGGGTATGTATGGAGAGGCTAGATCTCAGCTATGGAGAAGTTGCAAGCACACCAGGATGTACGAGTTCAGGCCCTTCGCGGAGGAAGTAACAGCCCTACGTCTCGGTGCCCGGAGGCGGTCGATTGGATTATAGGTGTGTGAATAACAGGGGTGCAAACCCTTGATACTGAGGAGGGGGTGGCTTATATAGAGTTCGCCAGACCTCTCCCGCCCTCAGTAATGCAGGGTTAAAATACATTAAGACTGGGCGTTACTGGTAACGTCCTTAATAAAGTGCTATGATGACCATAAAGACTACTTAATGGCCGACCGTTTTCCTGCGGAGTGACTTTAGATCTCCTGGCAGTCGAGTGGTTGGCTTCGTGGCCGAGTGATAGCTTCCTGGTTGAGTGTCTTGAATTCGTCGAGTGGGATACCTTCAAGTCGATTGAAAGGTGACTTCTTCTAGGGGTGTCCTTGGGTAGGGCTCTTAGGACAAGTCCATGCCCCTACCCTAGGTACATAGCTTCATCATTAGCCCCCGAATGGATTGAGGTTCGAGTGGGGAAGGAGTTGGGGATCCTTCTGACTGGTTCTTAGTGTTATATGAATGTCTTGTACTGGATCAATTGTCACGGATGACGTTGTCAACTTCTTTCGGTCACCTTGATCCATTCTTGGTCTCTCGTCGAGTGAATTTCCTTACTTGTGAAATACCGAGTGCCAGCACGAGCGGGATCTTCTGTTTGATGATATGTTCTGCAGCCCGCGGATTTTGCGGGATTTGAATTTCGGGAAGCGAGCGGGACGGGGGCGGACGCAGTAATCGGATGGGATAGGACGGAAGCTCCTCGATTCCTGCGCCACCTTTTTCGCCACGTACCGCGTGCGCGCCTGTTGCGGGATTTTACGGGATCGCCTGGGCCTACCGGTCAGCCACTCGGAAGCGGCCTCTTATAAGCTGCCGGCTCGGGGCTCCCAAACAGTGTGCTCTCGCTTTTCCTTCTCCCTTCACAAGGTCCTCCGCCACCTCCGCTCTCACCCTAGCTCCGTAGGTCCGTTCGAGCCTCGCCGGCGATGATGGTGAAGGATAAGACGTCGGCTTTGGAGCGGGTGAAGAAGGCGGCGGTGCAGGGGAAGGGGAAGAAGTCCGCTCGGGGCGGATCTTCCTCGAGGACTGCTCTGCCCAAGGATTGGATCCAGGGCGACAGGATGCCGTTGGTGATTCGGCAGGAAGATCTGATGACATGGTCGAGGGGGGAGTCATTCCCCATGAAGCTGCGCGTCTCCCGGGGAAAGAAGTCAAACCCCAACCTCTTGACGGTGAGTGCGTCCTCCTCGCCACCCATATCGATCGAGGATTTTCTCTACCTCCTCATCCTTTTTTCCGGAGGTTTTTGAACTTCTTCGGAGCGCAGCTCCATCACTTCACTCCCAATTCCATCGTGTATCTTGCTGCTTTCGTTTCCTTGTGTGAAAGTTTCTTGGGTTGCCGCCCTCATTGGGGACTCTTTAAACACATCTTCACTTGCCATTCCCAATCAGTAAAGAAAGCCAAGTCGAGTGACGAACGGACGCAAGTGATCCAGCTGTGCGGGGGCCTGGCGATCCAGATGAGGGGAAAAAGTTCTTTTCCGTCTATCACTTTTCCCGAGTCGGTCCGTGGTTGGCAGTCAACCTGGTTTTATTGCCAAGACCAGGTGATTCTAGGACAGTTGACTGGGCTTCCCCCTTTCTCTCTGGACCGAGCTCAAAAACCTGCCTCTCTGAAAATGCTGCCGGAGGAAAAGGCGCAAGTCAAGGTGCTGGTTGGTCGAGTGGTTCAACTTGTCCGAGAGGGCGTGACCGGCATGGACTTGCTGGAGGTCTTCCTTCGGAGGCGCATCCAACCGCTTCAGGCTCGTGACCACCCGATGTGGATGTACTCGGGTCTCGAAGACACCACTCGGATTCACCCAGAGGAGGTCACTGACGAGATGCTGGAAGGGTGGCTATCGAGCATCACAGGGAACAAAGACAACCCCTGAGGAGCCAGGAGGGTTCCTCCGCTTGACAACACATACGAAGTGGACCAGGTCTGACCTTGTGTTCCCGACTGAGATCTTGCTTTCTTCATTTGCTCTCTTTGAATCGGTCGACTGACTTTCGACTTGTCTGTTGTTCTCCAGGCAACTACAGAGATGTACTCGACACCCAATGGAGCACAAGAGCAGGCCGAGGAAGGGGAGGCGAGTGGAGGCAAAAGTGGAGACGAACAAGGAGAGTGGGAATCTGACGGCAAAGGAGAGGGAGACGACGACGTCGACTCCAGCGAAGAGGAGGAGGAGGAGGAAGCTAAACCTCCCCACTTGGAAAGGCGATCCAAGCTTACACACGACCCTGCGCGGGAACGTGGTAAGGCGACTGCTCCCATTGGGCAGTCGTCGAAGCGCCCTCGGACCTCTTCTCCAGTGCCGACTGAAAATGCTCCCAAGCACCCACGTGCGGCGCCGTCCAAGCCACCCAAGGCTCTGCCCAAGATGAAGATGACTGTCCCCACCATTTCTGGGTAATAATAGAACTTGTTTTGCTTTGCCGACCGTGGACAGATCCTTGGTCGATTCATTGAGCCAACTGACTGTCTTTCGAAATTTGCAGTGCTGCTACTTCTGAGATCTCCGCCAAGGACGATGATCAAGAGATGGAAGATGCTGTTACTTCCAACCCTGTTATGATTATTGATGTTCTGCCTTGAGTCGACTGACGATTTCTTATAACTCTGTCGATTGAATTTTTCTCATAGCTCCTCATCATGTTATTAACCTCCTTGACGACGACGACGAAGTGCCGCTGAGAGTGAGACGGAACAGGAAGGCGTCGGCTGGAAAGACCCCACAATCTACTCCGGCGCCTGAGGCCGTAGCTCGATACGGTGGTGATACCACTCGGGTTTCTGTGACTTTCGCCGTTCCTCTGACGAGTGTGCGGCCCTCGACGTCGACCGCAAATCCGCCTTCGCTCTTCGCCACACACCACGTCCCTGAGGACCAAGTGGGTGCAGCTAAGGAAGCTATACGCCAGGCAGGGATCATGATGGAGCAGGTCAAGGTGGTTCGAGAAGCCAGCCAAGCAGCTTATGACGTGAGTTCAGCTCTTCAGAGTAACGTCCAGGTCAGTCGATTCATTGCTTGTTCTATTAGGGTATGCTGTCTGAAGAATCTCTTTTCTGAAGATCTTTAAATTTGTACACCCACTGGGTGTGTCTGTTAAGTTTTGGACGAGTGGGGGCACGCTTAGTGCACCCACTGGGTGTAGTCCCCGAGACTACGGTGGACTGCTGGCAGTTGACTGTAGTCTTTATATTGTGTTGTTGTAGTTGTACTTCTTCACTCGGTCTGGTCAGGCCATGTCGAATGAAACTGTATCCGGTCGACTGCGGGCAGTCGATTTTTTTTCAAAACCAGTGGGGGCACGCTGAGTGCACCCACTGGGTGTAGTCCCCGAGACTACTGTTGAATGTTTTTGATTCAGCTGTAGTCTTAGAAACGCCATCATTGTCTCTTGGTTACTCGGAAGCAACTTATCATGGACCTCTGTCGACTGATTTTTGCAGAAATCATGTGAACTTGTGGCTCTCTACACTGAGTTGGAGAACAAACAGATCCAGCTCAACCTTGACTTGAAGCTTGCTCAACAGAACCTGCAGAAGGCGCGAGAAGAAGCAAAAGGTATGGCTGGTGAGGTTTCTCATTCTTGACGAGTGACTTTTCTTTCTTGCCCGTTCTTGATGTTGAGCTCACTCAAGGTTCTGTAGATAAACTGGAGGAGGCTCTAAAGAAGAAGGATCAAGATCTTGCCGAAGCGCAGAAGGAGGCCTTGAGCAAAATGAAGCTTGCAGAAGAGAAACTGGCTTCAGTCGTTACTCTTGAACAGGAGAACTCCAGACTGAAAACTGCTCTCGACACAGCTAATCAAGAGGTTAGCCGACTGAAGAACAACAAGATGGCTCTGCACGACAAGGTAGGTGAGTTGGCGGGGAAGAGGAACGATCTGGAGGCTTATCTCGGTGGACTCGCCAAGAAGCTGTTCGTCATGCTCGAAGGTAATTACTCCGACCCGACTGTCTTGCAGTTACCAAGCCTGTGTAGGGCCACTGCCTTATTCATGAATCGTGTTTGCAGAATTCTGCCAGAGCTTCGAAGAGGAAACTAGTCGAGTGGAGCCAGGCTTGGACCCCGCCAATTCTCTCGTGAAGGACGAGGCTGCTATGAACGTGCTTCGACTGGAGTCTCGTGTTACCAGTATTGTTGGCTATCTTGCTCGGCTGAAGGTTGCGATGTTGCGGATCGACACATCACTCTGGCCTGGGACGACGCTTCAGAACGACCTCGAGTCTCTGATGGTTCGACTGAATGAAGTCCTGGGTCGAGTGGCGGAATGGAAGAAATCTTCTGCTAGATGTGGTGCTGATGTCGCTCTGTTTGTGGTCCGCGTCCATTGCAAGGAGGCGCGAGAGGAAAAGCTGGCCGCCATCCAAGTTGCCAATACCAGGAAGCACAGCTTTCAAGACTTCATGGAGACTTTCATCACTGCTGCCACTCGTATTGCAGACGGGATCGACTTGGACGAGTTCGTCGCCCCTTCCAGTCCTCCGCGTGAGGAATGAAAAACTTTTATGCTTCACTTTAAATTTGCCTCGGAATGCCGAGTGGGTTTTGTAACCGTTAAACTCTGTCGAGCTGAGGGCTTGAGTACTTTGATCTGAGGTCTGGGACCTTTAGGTCTTATCTGAACTTGGTTTATCGTTGAATATCTTCATGGATGATCCGTCGAGTGGAACTCGATCTTCACTCGAAATAACTTTGTATTTGTGGTGCAGCTCTGAAGGAGAAGGTAGCAGTCGATTTGCACCTCGTCGCCCTTGCGGATTGGGTTGCGTTCCGTACTTAGGCGAGCGCTGGGCTGCAGCTAAGCCCCCGAGTGGGAGGTTTGCTCTCCACTCGGTAGGATTTTTTCAAACTTAGGCGAGCATTGGGCTGCAGCTAAGCCCCCGAGTGGGAGGTTTGCTCTCCACTCGGTAGGATTTTTTCAAACTTAGGCAAGCACTGGGCTGCAGCTAAGCCCCCGAGTGGGAGGTTTGCTCTCCACTCGATAGGAGTTTTTCAAACTTAGGCGAGCACTGGGCTGCAGCTAGGCCCCCGAGTGTGAGGTTTGCTCTCCACTCGGTAGGATTTATTAAACTTAGGCGAGTACTTGGACTGCAGCTAAGCCCCCAAGTGGGAGGTTTGCTCTCCACTCGGTAGG